>NW_026777589.1:0-199179 GCF_028023285.1 Balaenoptera ricei
GGCTGCTCTGTTGACAAGGACCTCCACTTCATTCCACCTTCAATATCCCAGGAAAGAGAAAAATGGATAAAGAAGTTGTGGTCCTTATGTACAATGGAATATCACTCAGCCATGAAATCAATGTCATAAGGCTAGTAGCAGCATGATGAGTGGATTTAGGTACGACGATTCTAAGTGAAATAAGTCACACAGAAAAGGACACTTCTCATAAGGTATCACTTATAGAGGGAATGTCAAAACCGTTACACTTGAACTGAATTACAAAACAGAACAGAGTCACACATGCAGAAAACACACTATGGCTGCTTAACGGGAAAGGTGAGGTGGGGTGATACATAAAACAAGGGTTTCAAATTAGCTCAGATACCGTTCCATAAACCCAATATGTAATAGACAAGACCTACTCCTTGCTCAGAGAACTGGACTCAACACACCCTATTCACCGCACAAGAATATATCTGACTAGTAATAATCTTAAAGCCTATGTATTGATATCTCACTCTTAGTGTGTCAAGTGGGTGTAAAGCGGCATAAACACAGCAGTGAAAAGCAGCTAAACCCCATTATAAAAATAAATTACTTTGAAAAACCCATGAAACAAAGACAGTGAAAGAGAGAGAAATTCTTACACAATGCGTTCAGGGGCTGTGATGCAACCTGGATTGACCATATCTAGACCCACAGCTGGATGAGACATAAGGGTGGACACTCTTGGGGCTGAGAGGTTTGGTGAGGTTGGGTGAGCAAACGCAGACCCTTTAAAGTAATACTGCGTGTTACCCATCGCATGGGTCGCAAATCTCCAGGTTCAAGGGCATCTTCCTACATCGAAAACATGCATGAGAAAACAAAAAGATGGTACACCATGTGATGGGGAAAGGTTTCTAAAACGCACCTCATTTCTCTTCTCCTTGTGCCCGGGTTCGCCATTCCAGTCGCTTTACTAATAATCTCCCTACTAGGAGCATCAGCACCTTTAACCTCCTGTTCCGTACAGGTTGCAATTTGTCCTGAGGATGAACGGGTAGACGGGGAACCAGTGAGAGACTAGCTCTTGGTGTTGGGACAGGCACAGGTCACTCTATTTTCCCATCAGGAAGAAGAATTAACCACAGGCTCATCCTCCCCCCCGGAACCAGAACAGGGCCTGAAGCCATCCTGCGCTTTTGCGGCCAGCTCCCAAAAAAGCGAGTTGTAAAATGGAGCTTCAGGACACTGCAATTCACAAACCTGCAGAGTTATAAATGATAACTCTCGTCCACAAATATATTGAGGGAAGGCAAAGAAGAGGATTTGAAATCAAGGCAGAATTGCAGGAAACAGATTTCAGGAGATAGATTCGAATCGCCTTTAAAGCACATGAAAAGCAGCAAAACGTTGACAATGATGCCCTTGGCCAAAAAGGGCGTATGCGTTTTTTCCTGAATATATTCAGGAAAAAACGCATACGCCCTTTTTGGCCAACCAAGCAACCTGGAAATGCAAATCAGCGCTACAAAAAAGACTCGCTACCCATCGGTCAAAAGGGCCATGCTGAAAAAAGTCTCAAAACCAGAAATGCAGGACAGGCCATGGAGAAATGGGAGCCTTGCTACACTGATGGGCGGGATGTAAATTGCCAACAGCCACTCTGGAGAAGTGTACGGTGTGTCCTGAAACATCTAAAAAACACAGCTTAGAGAGCATAGGGCACTTCCACTCATGGGGGTATAAATTGGGAAAATGAAAAATCAGCAAGACACAAGCACCCCAAAGTTTAGGGCTGCTCTGTTGACAAGGACCTCCACTTCATTCCACCTTCAATATCCCAGGAAAGAGAAAAATGGATAAAGAAGTTGTGGTCCTTATGTACAATGGAATATTACTCAGCCATGGAATCAATGTCATAAGGCTAGTAGCAGCATGATGAGTGGATTTAGGTACGACGATTCTAAGTGAAATAAGTCAAACAGAAAAGGACACTTCTCATAAGGTATCACTTATAGAGGGAATGTAAAAACCGTTACACTTGAACTGAATTACAAAACAGAACAGAGTCACACATGCAGAAAACACACTATGGCTGCTTAACGGGAAAGGTGAGGTGGGGTGATACATAAAACAAGGGTTTCAAATTAGCTCAGATACCGTTCCATAAACCCAATATGTAATAGACAAGACCTACTCCTTGCTCAGAGAACTGGACTCAACACACCCTATTCACCGCACAAGAATATATCTGACTAGTAATAATCTTAAAACCTATGTATTGATATCTCTCTGTTAGTGTGTCAAGTGGGTGTAAAGCGGCATAAACACAGCAGTGAAAAGCAGCTAAACCCCATTATAAAAATAAATTACTTTGAAAAACCCATGAAACAAAGACAGTGAAAGAGAGAGAAATTCTTACACAATGCGTTCAGGGGCTGTGATGCAACCTGGATTGACCATATCTAGACCCACAGCTGGATGAGACATAAGGGTGGACACTCTTGGGGCTGAGAGGTTTGGTGAGGTTGGGTGAGCAAACGCAGACCCTTTAAAGTAATACTGCGTGGTACCCATCGCATGGATCCCAAATCTCCAGGTTTAAGGGCATCTTCCTACATCGAAAACATGCATGAGAAAACAAAAAGATGGTACACCATGTGATGGGGAAAGGTTTCTAAAACGCACCTCATTTCTCTTCTCCTTGTGCCCGGGTTCGCCATTCCAGTCGCTTTACTAATAATCTCCCTACTAGGAGCATCAGCACCTTTAACCTCCTGTTCCGTACAGGTTGCAATTTGTCCTGAGGATGAACGGGTAGACGGGGAACCAGTGAGAGACTAGCTCTTGGTGTTGGGACAGGCACAGGTCACTCTATTTTCCCATCAGGAAGAAGAATTAACCACAGGCTCATCCTCCCCCCCGGAACCAGAACAGGGCCTGAAGCCATCCTGCGCTTTTGCGGCCAGCTCCCAAAAAAGCGAGTTGTAAAATGGAGCTTCAGGACACTGCAATTCACAAACCTGCAGAGTTATAAATGATAACTCTCGTCCACAAATATATTGAGGGAAGGCAAAGAAGAGGATTTGAAATCAAGGCAGAATTGCAGGAAACAGATTTCAGGAGATAGATTCGAATCGCCTTTAAAGCACATGAAAAGCAGCAAAACGTTGACAATGATGCCCTTGGCCAAAAAGGGCGTATGCGTTTTTTCCTGAATATATTCAGGAAAAAACGCATACGCCCTTTTTGGCCAACCAAGCAACCTGGAAATGCAAATCAGCGCTACAAAAAAGACTCGCTACCCATCGGTCAAAAGGGCCATGCTGAAAAAAGTCTCAAAACCAGAAATGCAGGACAGGCCATGGAGAAATGGGAGCCTTGCTACACTGATGGGCGGGATGTAAATTGCCAACAGCCACTCTGGAGAAGTGTACGGTGTGTCCTGAAACATCTAAAAAACACAGCTTAGAGAGCATAGGGCACTTCCACTCATGGGGGTATAAATTGGGAAAATGAAAAATCAGCAAGACACAAGCACCCCAAAGTTTAGGGCTGCTCTGTTGACAAGGAACTCCACTTCATTCCACCTTCAATATCCCAGGAAAGAGAAAAATGGATAAAGAAGTTGTGGTCCTTATGTACAATGGAATATTACTCAGCCATGGAATCAATGTCATAAGGCTAGTAGCAGCATGATGAGTGGATTTAGGTACGACGATTCTAAGTGAAATAAGTCAAACAGAAAAGGACACTTCTCATAAGGTATCACTTATAGAGGGAATGTCAAAACCGTTACACTTGAACTGAATTACAAAACAGAACAGAGTCACACATGCAGAAAACACACTATGGCTGCTTAACGGGAAAGGTGAGGTGGGGTGATACATAAAACAAGGGTTTCAAATTAGCTCAGATACCGTTCCATAAACCCAATATGTAATAGACAAGACCTACTCCTTGCTCAGAGAACTGGACTCAACACACCCTATTCACCGCACAAGAATATATCTGACTAGTAATAATCTTAAAACCTATGTATTGATATCTCTCTGTTAGTGTGTCAAGTGGGTGTAAAGCGGCATAAACACAGCAGTGAAAAGCAGCTAAACCCCATTATAAAAATAAATTACTTTGAAAAACCCATGAAACAAAGACAGTGAAAGAGAGAGAAATTCTTACACAATGCGTTCAGGGGCTGTGATGCAACCTGGATTGACCATATCTAGACCCACAGCTGGATGAGACATAAGGGTGGACACTCTTGGGGCTGAGAGGTTTGGTGAGGTTGGGTGAGCAAACGCAGACCCTTTAAAGTAATACTGCATGGTACCCATCGCATGGATCCCAAATCTCCAGGTTTAAGGGCATCTTCCTACATCGAAAACATGCATGAGAAAACAAAACGATGGTACACCATGTGATGGGGAAAGGTTTCTAAAACGCACCTCATTTCTCTTCTCCTTGTGCCCGGGTTCGCCATTCCAGCCGCTTTACTAACAATCTCCCTACTTGGAGCATCAGCACCTTTAACCTCCTGTTCCGTACAGGTTGCAATTTGTCCTGAGGATGAACGGGTAGACGGGGAACCAGTGAGAGACTAGCTCTTGGTGTTGGGACAGGCACAGGTCACTCTATTTTCCCATCAGGAAGAAGAATTAACCACAGGCTCATCCTCCCCCCCGGAACCAGAACAGGGCCTGAAGCCATCCTGCGCTTTTGTGGCCAGCTCCCAAAAAAGCGAGTTGTAAAATGGAGCTTCAGGGCACTGCAATTCACAAACCTGCAGAGTTATAAATGATAACTCTCGTCCACAAATATATAGAGGGAAGGCAAAGAAGAGGATTTGAAATCAAGGCAGAATTGCAGGAAACAGATTTCAGGAGGTAGATTCGAATCGCCTTTAAAGCACATGAAAAGCAGCAAAACGTTGACAATGATGCCCTTGGCCAAAAAGGGCGTATGCGTTTTTTCCTGAATATATTCAGGAAAAAACGCATACGCCCTTTTTGGCCAACCAAGCAACCTGGAAAGGCAAATCAGCGCTACAAAGAAGACTCGCTACCCATCGGTCAAAAGGGCCATGCTGAAAAAAGTCTCAAAACCAGAAATGCAGGACAGGCCATGGAGAAATGGGAGCCTTGCTACACTGATGGGCGGGATGTAAATTGCCAACAGCCACTCTGGAGAAATGTACGGTGTGTCCTGAAACATCTAAAAAACACAGCTTAGAGAGCATAGGGCACTTCCACTCATGGGGGTATAAATTGGGAAAATGAAAAATCAGCAAGACACAAGCACCCCAAAGTTTAGGGCTGCTCTGTTGACAAGGACCTCCACTTCATTCCACCTTCAATATCCCAGGAAAGAGAAAAATGGATAAAGAAGTTGTGGTCCTTATGTACAATGGAATATCACTCAGCCATGAAATCAATGTCATAAGGCTAGTAGCAGCATGATGAGTGGATTTAGGTACGACGATTCTAAGTGAAATAAGTCACACAGAAAAGGACACTTCTCATAAGGTATCACTTATAGAGGGAATGTCAAAACCGTTACACTTGAACTAAATTACAAAACAGAACAGAGTCACACATGCAGAAAACACACTATGGCTGCTTAACGGGAAAGGTGAGGTGGGGTGATACATAAAACAAGGGTTTCAAATTAGCTCAGATACCGCTCCATAAACCCAATATGTAATAGACAAGACCTACTCCTTGCTCAGAGAACTGGACTCAACACACCCTATTCACCGCACAAGAATATATCTGACTAGTAATAATCTTAAAGCCTATGTATTGATATCTCACTGTTAGTGTGTCAAGTGGGTGTAAAGCGGCATAAACACAGCAGTGAAAAGCAGCTAAACCCCATTATAAAAATAAATTACTTTGAAAAACCCATGAAACAAAGACAGTGAAAGAGAGAGAAATTCTTACACAATGCGTTCAGGGGCTGTGATGCAACCTGGATTGACCATATCTAGACCCACAGCTGGATGAGACATAAGGGTGGACACTCTTGGGGCTGAGAGGTTTGGTGAGGTTGGGTGAGCAAACGCAGACCCTTTAAAGTAATACTGCGTGTTACCCATCGCATGGGTCGCAAATCTCCAGGTTCAAGGGCATCTTCCTACATCGAAAACATGCATGAGAAAACAAAAAGATGGTACACCATGTGATGGGGAAAGGTTTCTAAAACGCACCTCATTTCTCTTCTCCTTGTGCCCGGGTTCGCCATTCCAGTCGCTTTACTAATAATCTCCCTACTAGGAGCATCAGCACCTTTAACCTCCTGTTCCGTACAGGTTGCAATTTGTCCTGAGGATGAACGGGTAGACGGGGAACCAGTGAGAGACTAGCTCTTGGTGTTGGGACAGGCACAGGTCACTCTATTTTCCCATCAGGAAGAAGAATTAACCACAGGCTCATCCTCCCCCCCGGAACCAGAACAGGGCCTGAAGCCATCCTGCGCTTTTGCGGCCAGCTCCCAAAAAAGCGAGTTGTAAAATGGAGCTTCAGGACACTGCAATTCACAAACCTGCAGAGTTATAAATGATAACTCTCGTCCACAAATATATTGAGGGAAGGCAAAGAAGAGGATTTGAAATCAAGGCAGAATTGCAGGAAACAGATTTCAGGAGGTAGATTCGAATCGCCTTTAAAGCACATGAAAAGCAGCAAAACGTTGACAATGATGCCCTTGGCCAAAAAGGGCGTATGCGTTTTTTCCTGAATATATTCAGGAAAAAACGCATACGCCCTTTTTGGCAAACCAAGCAACCTGGAAAGGCAAATCAGCGCTACAAAGAAGACTCGCTACCCATCGGTCAAAAGGGCCATGCTGAAAAAAGTCTCAAAACCAGAAATGCAGGACAGGCCATGGAGAAATGGGAGCCTTGCTACACTGATGGGCGGGATGTAAATTGCCAACAGCCACTCTGGAGAAGTGTACGGTGTGTCCTGAAACATCTAAAAAACACAGCTTAGAGAGCATAGGGCACTTCCACTCATGGGGGTATAAATTGGGAAAATGAAAAATCAGCAAGACACAAGCACCCCAAAGTTTAGGGCTGCTCTGTTGACAAGGACCTCCACTTCATTCCACCTTCAATATCCCAGGAAAGAGAAAAATGGATAAAGAAGTTGTGGTCCTTATGTACAATGGAATATCACTCAGCCATGGAATCAATGTCATAAGGCTAGTAGCAGCATGATGAGTGGATTTAGGTACGACGATTCTAAGTGAAATAAGTCACACAGAAAAGGACACTTCTCATAAGGTATCACTTATAGAGGGAATGTAAAAACCGTTACACTTGAACTGAATTACAAAACAGAACAGAGTCACACATGCAGAAAACACACTATGGCTGCTTAACGGGAAAGGTGAGGTGGGGTGATACATAAAACAAGGGTTTCAAATTAGCTCAGATACCGTTCCATAAACCCAATATGTAATAGACAAGACCTACTCCTTGCTCAGAGAACTGGACTCAACACACCCTATTCACCGCACAAGAATATATCTGACTAGTAATAATCTTAAAGCCTATGTATTGATATCTCACTGTTAGTGTGTCAAGTGGGTGTAAAGCGGCATAAACACAGCAGTGAAAAGCAGCTAAACCCCATTATAAAAATAAATTACTTTTACAAACCCATGAAACAAAGACAGTGAAAGAGAGCGAAATTCTTACACAATGCGTTCAGGGGCTGTGATGCAACCTGGATTGACCATATCTAGACCCACAGCTGGATGAGACATAAGGGTGGACACTCTTGGGGCTGAGAGGTTTGGTGAGGTTGGGTGAGCAAACGCAGACCCTTTAAAGTAATACTGCGTGTTACCCATCGCATGGGTCGCAAATCTCCAGGTTCAAGGGCATCTTCCTACATCGAAAACATGCATGAGAAAACAAAAAGATGGTACACCATGTGATGGGGAAAGGTTTCTAAAACGCACCTCATTTCTCTTCTCCTTGTGCCCGGGTTCGCCATTCCAGTCGCTTTACTAATAATCTCCCTACTAGGAGCATCAGCACCTTTAACCTCCTGTTCCGTACAGGTTGCAATTTGTCCTGAGGATGAACGGGTAGACGGGGAACCAGTGAGAGACTAGCTCTTGGTGTTGGGACAGGCACAGGTCACTCTATTTTCCCATCAGGAAGAAGAATTAACCACAGGCTCATCCTCCCCCCCGGAACCAGAACAGGGCCTGAAGCCATCCTGCGCTTTTGCGGCCAGCTCCCAAAAAAGCGAGTTGTAAAATGGAGCTTCAGGACACTGCAATTCACAAACCTGCAGAGTTATAAATGATAACTCTCGTCCACAAATATATTGAGGGAAGGCAAAGAAGAGGATTTGAAATCAAGGCAGAATTGCAGGAAACAGATTTCAGGAGATAGATTCGAATCGCCTTTAAAGCACATGAAAAGCAGCAAAACGTTGACAATGATGCCCTTGGCCAAAAAGGGCGTATGCGTTTTTTCCTGAATATATTCAGGAAAAAACGCATACGCCCTTTTTGGCCAACCAAGCAACCTGGAAAGGCAAATCAGCGCTACAAAGAAGACTCGCTACCCATCGGTCAAAAGGGCCATGCTGAAAAAAGTCTCAAAACCAGAAATGCAGGACAGGCCATGGAGAAATGGGAGCCTTGCTACACTGATGGGCGGGATGTAAATTGCCAACAGCCACTCTGGAGAAGTGTACGGTGTGTCCTGAAACATCTAAAAAACACAGCTTAGAGAGCATAGGGCACTTCCACTCATGGGGGTATAAATTGGGAAAATGAAAAATCAGCAAGACACAAGCACCCCAAAGTTTAGGGCTGCTCTGTTGACAAGGACCTCCACTTCATTCCACCTTCAATATCCCAGGAAAGAGAAAAATGGATAAAGAAGTTGTGGTCCTTATGTACAATGGAATATTACTCAGCCATGGAATCAATGTCATAAGGCTAGTAGCAGCATGATGAGTGGATTTAGGTACGACGATTCTAAGTGAAATAAGTCAAACAGAAAAGGACACTTCTCATAAGGTATCACTTATAGAGGGAATGTAAAAACCGTTACACTTGAACTGAATTACAAAACAGAACAGAGTCACACATGCAGAAAACACACTATGGCTGCTTAACGGGAAAGGTGAGGTGGGGTGATACATAAAACAAGGGTTTCAAATTAGCTCAGATACCGTTCCATAAACCCAATATGTAATAGACAAGACCTACTCCTTGCTCAGAGAACTGGACTCAACACACCCTATTCACCGCACAAGAATATATCTGACTAGTAATAATCTTAAAACCTATGTATTGATATCTCTCTGTTAGTGTGTCAAGTGGGTGTAAAGCGGCATAAACACAGCAGTGAAAAGCAGCTAAACCCCATTATAAAAATAAATTACTTTGAAAAACCCATGAAACAAAGACAGTGAAAGAGAGCGAAATTCTTACACAATGCGTTCAGGGGCTGTGATGCAACCTGGATTGACCATATCTAGACCCACAGCTGGATGAGACATAAGGGTGGACACTCTTGGGGCTGAGAGGTTTGGTGAGGTTGGGTGAGCAAACGCAGACCCTTTAAAGTAATACTGCGTGGTACCCATCGCATGGATCCCAAATCTCCAGGTTTAAGGGCATCTTCCTACATCGAAAACATGCATGAGAAAACAAAAAGATGGTACACCATGTGATGGGGAAAGGTTTCTAAAACGCACCTCATTTCTCTTCTCCTTGTGCCCGGGTTCGCCATTCCAGTCTCTTTACTAATAATCTCCCTACTTGGAGCATCAGCACCTTTAACCTCCTGTTCCGTACAGGTTGCAATTTGTCCTGAGGATGAACGGGTAGACGGGGAACCAGTGAGAGACTAGCTCTTGGTGTTGGGACAGGCACAGGTCACTCTATTTTCCCATCAGGAAGAAGAATTAACCACAGGCTCATCCTCCCCCCCGGAACCAGAACAGGGCCTGAAGCCATCCTGCGCTTTTGCGGCCAGCTCCCAAAAAAGCGAGTTGTAAAATGGAGCTTCAGGACACTGCAATTCACAAACCTGCAGAGTTATAAATGATAACTCTCGTCCACAAATATATTGAGGGAAGGCAAAGAAGAGGATTTGAAATCAAGGCAGAATTGCAGGAAACAGATTTCAGGAGGTAGATTCGAATGGCCTTTAAAGCACATGAAAAGCAGCAAAACGTTGACAATGATGCCCTTGGCCAAAAAGGGCGTATGCGTTTTTTCCTGAATATATTCAGGAAAAAACGCATACGCCCTTTTTGGCCAACCAAGCAACCTGGAAAGGCAAATCAGCGCTACAAAGAAGACTCGCTACCCATCGCTCAAAAGGGCCATGCTGAAAAAAGTCTCAAAACCAGAAATGCAGGACAGGCCATGGAGAAATGGGAGCCTTGCTACACTGATGGGCGGGATGTAAATTGCCAACAGCCACTCTGGAGAAGTGTACGGTGTGTCCTGAAACATCTAAAAAACACAGCTTAGAGAGCATAGGGCACTTCCACTCATGGGGGTATAAATTGGGAAAATGAAAAATCAGCAAGACACAAGCACCCCAAAGTTTAGGGCTGCTCTGTTGACAAGGACCTCCACTTCATTCCACCTTCAATATCCCAGGAAAGAGAAAAATGGATAAAGAAGTTGTGGTCCTTATGTACAATGGAATATCACTCAGCCATGAAATCAATGTCATAAGGCTAGTAGCAGCATGATGAGTGGATTTAGGTACGACGATTCTAAGTGAAATAAGTCACACAGAAAAGGACACTTCTCATAAGGTATCACTTATAGAGGGAATGTAAAAACCGTTACACTTGAACTGAATTACAAAACAGAACAGAGTCACACATGCAGAAAACACACTATGGCTGCTTAACGGGAAAGGTGAGGTGGGGTGATACATAAAACAAGGGTTTCAAATTAGCTCAGATACCGCTCCATAAACCCAATATGTAATAGACAAGACCTACTCCTTGCTCAGAGAACTGGACTCAACACACCCTATTCACCGCACAAGAATATATCTGACTAGTAATAATCTTAAAGCCTATGTATTGATATCTTACTGTTAGTGTGTCAAGTGGGTGTAAAGCGGCATAAACACAGCAGTGAAAAGCAGCTAAACCCCATTATAAAAATAAATTACTTTGAAAAACCCATGAAACAAAGACAGTGAAAGAGAGAGAAATTCTTACACAATGCGTTCAGGGGCTGTGATGCAACCTGGATTGACCATATCTAGACCCACAGCTGGATGAGACATAAGGGTGGACACTCTTGGGGCTGAGAGGTTTGGTGAGGTTGGGTGAGCAAACGCAGACCCTTTAAAGTAATACTGCGTGTTACCCATCGCATGGGTCGCAAATCTCCAGGTTCAAGGGCATCTTCCTACATCGAAAACATGCATGAGAAAACAAAAAGATGGTACACCATGTGATGGGGAAAGGTTTCTAAAACGCACCTCATTTCTCTTCTCCTTGTGCCCGGGTTCGCCATTCCAGTCGCTTTACTAATAATCTCCCTACTAGGAGCATCAGCACCTTTAACCTCCTGTTCCGTACAGGTTGGAATTTGTCCTGAGGATGAACGGGTAGACGGGGAACCAGTGAGAGACTAGCTCTTGGTGTTGGGACAGGCACAGGTCACTCTATTTTCCCATCAGGAAGAAGAATTAACCACAGGCTCATCCTCCCCCCCGGAACCAGAACAGGGCCTGAAGCCATCCTGCGCTTTTGCGGCCAGCTCCCAAAAAAGCGAGTTGTAAAATGGAGCTTCAGGACACTGCAATTCACAAACCTGCAGAGTTATAAATGATAACTCTCGTCCACAAATATATTGAGGGAAGGCAAAGAAGAGGATTTGAAATCAAGGCAGAATTGCAGGAAACAGATTTCAGGAGGTAGATTCGAATCGCCTTTAAAGCACATGAAAAGCAGCAAAACGTTGACAATGATGCCCTTGGCCAAAAAGGGCGTATGCGTTTTTTCCTGAATATATTCAGGAAAAAACGCATACGCCCTTTTTGGCAAACCAAGCAACCTGGAAAGGCAAATCAGCGCTACAAAGAAGACTCGCTACCCATCGGTCAAAAGGGCCATGCTGAAAAAAGTCTCAAAACCAGAAATGCAGGACAGGCCATGGAGAAATGGGAGCCTTGCTACACTGATGGGCGGGATGTAAATTGCCAACAGCCACTCTGGAGAAGTGTACGGTGTGTCCTGAAACATCTAAAAAACACAGCTTAGAGAGCATAGGGCACTTCCACTCATGGGGGTATAAATTGGGAAAATGAAAAATCAGCAAGACACAAGCACCCCAAAGTTTAGGGCTGCCCTGTTGACAAGGACCTCCACTTCATTCCACCTTCAATATCCCAGGAAAGAGAAAAATGGATAAAGAAGTTGTGGTCCTTATGTACAATGGAATATCACTCAGCCATGAAATCAATGTCATAAGGCTAGTAGCAGCATGATGAGTGGATTTAGGTACGACGATTCTAAGTGAAATAAGTCACACAGAAAAGGACACTTCTCATAAGGTATCACTTATAGAGGGAATGTAAAAACCGTTACACTTGAACTGAATTACAAAACAGAACAGAGTCACACATGCAGAAAACACACTATGGCTGCTTAACGGGAAAGGTGAGGTGGGGTGATACATAAAACAAGGGTTTCAAATTAGCTCAGATACCGTTCCATAAACCCAATTTGTAATAGACAAGACCTACTCCTTGCTCAGAGAACTGGACTCAACACACCCTATTCACCGCACAAGAATATATCTGACTAGTAATAATCTTAAAGCCTATGTATTGATATCTCACTGTTAGTGTGTCAAGTGGGTGTAAAGCGGCATAAACACAGCAGTGAAAAGCAGCTAAACCCCATTATAAAAATAAATTACTTTGAAAAACCCATGAAACAAAGACAGTGAAAGAGAGAGAAATTCTTACACAATGCGTTCAGGGGCTGTGATGCAACCTGGATTGACCATATCTAGACCCACAGCTGGATGAGACATAAGGGTGGACACTCTTGGGGCTGAGAGGTTTGGTGAGGTTGGGTGAGCAAACGCAGACCCTTTAAAGTAATACTGCGTGTTACCCATTGCATGGGTCGCAAATCTCCAGGTTCAAGGGCATCTTCCTACATCAAAAACATGCATGAGAAAACAAAAAGATGGTACACCATGTGATGGGGAAAGGTTTCTAAAACGCACCTCATTTCTCTTCTCCTTGTGCCCGGGTTCGCCATTCCAGTCGCTTTACTAATAATCTCCCTACTAGGAGCATCAGCACCTTTAACCTCCTGTTCCGTACAGGTTGCAATTTGTCCTGAGGATGAACGGGTAGACGGGGAACCAGTGAGAGACTAGCTCTTGGTGTTGGGACAGGCACAGGTCACTCTATTTTCCCATCAGGAAGAAGAATTAACCACAGGCTCATCCTCCCCCCCGGAACCAGAACAGGGCCTGAAGCCATCCTGCGCTTTTGCGGCCAGCTCCCAAAAAAGCGAGTTGTAAAATGGAGCTTCAGGACACTGCAATTCACAAACCTGCAGAGTTATAAATGATAACTCTCGTCCACAAATATATTGAGGGAAGGCAAAGAAGAGGATTTGAAATCAAGGCAGAATTGCAGGAAACAGATTTCAGGAGATAGATTCGAATCGCCTTTAAAGCACATGAAAAGCAGCAAAACGTTGACAATGATGCCCTTGGCCAAAAAGGGCGTATGCGTTTTTTCCTGAATATATTCAGGAAAAAACGCATACGCCCTTTTTGGCCAACCAACCAACCTGGAAATGCAAATCAGCGCTACAAAAAAGACTCGCTACCCATCGGTCAAAAGGGCCATGCTGAAAAAAGTCTCAAAACCAGAAATGCAGGACAGGCCATGGAGAAATGGGAGCCTTGCTACACTGATGGGCGGGATGTAAATTGCCAACAGCCACTCTGGAGAAGTGTACGGTGTGTCCTGAAACATCTAAAAAACACAGCTTAGAGAGCATAGGGCACTTCCACTCATGGGGGTATAAATTGGGAAAATGAAAAATCAGCAAGACACAAGCACCCCAAAGTTTAGGGCTGCTCTGTTGACAAGGACCTCCACTTCATTCCACCTTCAATATCCCAGGAAAGAGAAAAATGGATAAAGAAGTTGTGGTCCTTATGTACAATGGAATATTACTCAGCCATGGAATCAATGTCATAAGGCTAGTAGCAGCATGATGAGTGGATTTAGGTACGACGATTCTAAGTGAAATAAGTCAAACAGAAAAGGACACTTCTCATAAGGTATCACTTATAGAGGGAATGTAAAAACCGTTACACTTGAACTGAATTACAAAACAGAACAGAGTCACACATGCAGAAAACACACTATGGCTGCTTAACGGGAAAGGTGAGGTGGGGTGATACATAAAACAAGGGTTTCAAATTAGCTCAGATACCGTTCCATAAACCCAATATGTAATAGACAAGACCTACTCCTTGCTCAGAGAACTGGACTCAACACACCCTATTCACCGCACAAGAATATATCTGACTAGTAATAATCTTAAAACCTATGTATTGATATCTCTCTGTTAGTGTGTCAAGTGGGTGTAAAGCGGCATAAACACAGCAGTGAAAAGCAGCTAAACCCCATTATAAAAATAAATTACTTTGAAAAACCCATGAAACAAAGACAGTGAAAGAGAGCGAAATTCTTACACAATGCGTTCAGGGGCTGTGATGCAACCTGGATTGACCATATCTAGACCCACAGCTGGATGAGACATAAGGGTGGACACTCTTGGGGCTGAGAGGTTTGGTGAGGTTGGGTGAGCAAACGCAGACCCTTTAAAGTAATACTGCGTGGTACCCATCGCATGGATCCCAAATCTCCAGGTTTAAGGGCATCTTCCTACATCGAAAACATGCATGAGAAAACAAAAAGATGGTACACCATGTGATGGGGAAAGGTTTCTAAAACGCACCTCATTTCTCTTCTCCTTGTGCCCGGGTTCGCCATTCCAGTCGCTTTACTAATAATCTCCCTACTAGGAGCATCAGCACCTTTAACCTCCTGTTCCGTACAGGTTGCAATTTGTCCTGAGGATGAACGGGTAGACGGGGAACCAGTGAGAGACTAGCTCTTGGTGTTGGGACAGGCACAGGTCACTCTATTTTCCCATCAGGAAGAAGAATTAACCACAGGCTCATCCTCCCCCCCGGAACCAGAACAGGGCCTGAAGCCATCCTGCGCTTTTGCGGCCAGCTCCCAAAAAAGCGAGTTGTAAAATGGAGCTTCAGGACACTGCAATTCACAAACCTGCAGAGTTATAAATGATAACTCTCGTCCACAAATATATTGAGGGAAGGCAAAGAAGAGGATTTGAAATCAAGGCAGAATTGCAGGAAACAGATTTCAGGAGATAGATTCGAATCGCCTTTAAAGCACATGAAAAGCAGCAAAACGTTGACAATGATGCCCTTGGCCAAAAAGGGCGTATGCGTTTTTTCCTGAATATATTCAGGAAAAAACGCATACGCCCTTTTTGGCCAACCAAGCAACCTGGAAAGGCAAATCAGCGCTACAAAGAAGACTCGCTACCCATCGGTCAAAAGGGCCATGCTGAAAAAAGTCTCAAAACCAGAAATGCAGGACAGGCCATGGAGAAATGGGAGCCTTGCTACACTGATGGGCGGGATGTAAATTGCCAACAGCCACTCTGGAGAAGTGTACGGTGTGTCCTGAAACATCTAAAAAACACAGCTTAGAGAGCATAGGGCACTTCCACTCATGGGGGTATAAATTGGGAAAATGAAAAATCAGCAAGACACAAGCACCCCAAAGTTTAGGGCTGCTCTGTTGACAAGGAACTCCACTTCATTCCACCTTCAATATCCCAGGAAAGAGAAAAATGGATAAAGAAGTTGTGGTCCTTATGTACAATGGAATATTACTCAGCCATGGAATCAATGTCATAAGGCTAGTAGCAGCATGATGAGTGGATTTAGGTACGACGATTCTAAGTGAAATAAGTCAAACAGAAAAGGACACTTCTCATAAGGTATCACTTATAGAGGGAATGTCAAAACCGTTACACTTGAACTGAATTACAAAACAGAACAGAGTCACACATGCAGAAAACACACTATGGCTGCTTAACGGGAAAGGTGAGGTGGGGTGATACATAAAACAAGGGTTTCAAATTAGCTCAGATACCGTTCCATAAACCCAATATGTAATAGACAAGACCTACTCCTTGCTCAGAGAACTGGACTCAACACACCCTATTCACCGCACAAGAATATATCTGACTAGTAATAATCTTAAAACCTATGTATTGATATCTCTCTGTTAGTGTGTCAAGTGGGTGTAAAGCGGCATAAACACAGCAGTGAAAAGCAGCTAAACACCATTATAAAAATAAATTACTTTGAAAAACCCATGAAACAAAGACAGTGAAAGAGAGCGAAATTCTTACACAATGCGTTCAGGGGCTGTGATGCAACCTGGATTGACCATATCTAGACCCACAGCTGGATGAGACATAAGGGTGGACACTCTTGGGGCTGAGAGGTTTGGTGAGGTTGGGTGAGCAAACGCAGACCCTTTAAAGTAATACTGCATGGTACCCATCGCATGGATCCCAAATCTCCAGGTTTAAGGGCATCTTCCTACATCGAAAACATGCATGAGAAAACAAAACGATGGTACACCATGTGATGGGGAAAGGTTTCTAAAACGCACCTCATTTCTCTTCTCCTTGTGCCCGGGTTCGCCATTCCAGCCGCTTTACTAACAATCTCCCTACTTGGAGCATCAGCACCTTTAACCTCCTGTTCCGTACAGGTTGCAATTTGTCCTGAGGATGAACGGGTAGACGGGGAACCAGTGAGAGACTAGCTCTTGGTGTTGGGACAGGCACAAGTCACTCTATTTTCCCATCAGGAAGAAGAATTAACCACAGGCTCATCCTCCCCCCCGGAACCAGAACAGGGCCTGAAGCCATCCTGCGCTTTTGCGGCCATCTCCCAAAAAAGCGAGTTGTAAAATGGAGCTTCAGGGCACTGCAATTCACAAACCTGCAGAGTTATAAATGATAACTCTCGTCCACAAATATATTGAGGGAAGGCAAAGAAGAGGATTTGAAATCAAGGCAGAATTGCAGGAAACAGATTTCAGGAGGTAGATTCGAATCGCCTTTAAAGCACATGAAAAGCAGCAAAACGTTGACAATGATGCCCTTGGCCAAAAAGGGCGTATGCGTTTTTTCCTGAATATATTCAGGAAAAAACGCATACGCCCTTTTTGGCCAACCAAGCAACCTGGAAAGGCAAATCAGCGCTACAAAGAAGACTCGCTACCCATCGGTCAAAAGGGCCATGCTGAAAAAAGTCTCAAAACCAGAAATGCAGGACAGGCCATGGAGAAATGGGAGCCTTGCTACACTGATGGGCGGGATGTAAATTGCCAACAGCCACTCTGGAGAAATGTACGGTGTGTCCTGAAACATCTAAAAAACACAGCTTAGAGAGCATAGGGCACTTCCACTCATGGGGGTATAAATTGGGAAAATGAAAAATCAGCAAGACACAAGCACCCCAAAGTTTAGGGCTGCTCTGTTGACAAGGACCTCCACTTCATTCCACCTTCAATATCCCAGGAAAGAGAAAAATGGATAAAGAAGTTGTGGTCCTTATGTACAATGGAATATCACTCAGCCATGAAATCAATGTCATAAGGCTAGTAGCAGCATGATGAGTGGATTTAGGTACGACGATTCTAAGTGAAATAAGTCACACAGAAAAGGACACTTCTCATAAGGTATCACTTATAGAGGGAATGTCAAAACCGTTACACTTGAACTAAATTACAAAACAGAACAGAGTCACACATGCAGAAAACACACTATGGCTGCTTAACGGGAAAGGTGAGGTGGGGTGATACATAAAACAAGGGTTTCAAATTAGCTCAGATACCGCTCCATAAACCCAATATGTAATAGACAAGACCTACTCCTTGCTCAGAGAACTGGACTCAACACACCCTATTCACCGCACAAGAATATATCTGACTAGTAATAATCTTAAAGCCTATGTATTGATATCTCACTGTTAGTGTGTCAAGTGGGTGTAAAGCGGCATAAACACAGCAGTGAAAAGCAGCTAAACCCCATTATAAAAATAAATTACTTTGAAAAACCCATGAAACAAAGACAGTGAAAGAGAGAGAAATTCTTACACAATGCGTTCAGGGGCTGTGATGCAACCTGGATTGACCATATCTAGACCCACAGCTGGATGAGACATAAGGGTGGACACTCTTGGGGCTGAGAGGTTTGGTGAGGTTGGGTGAGCAAACGCAGACCCTTTAAAGTAATACTGCGTGTTACCCATCGCATGGGTCGCAAATCTCCAGGTTCAAGGGCATCTTCCTACATCGAAAACATGCATGAGAAAACAAAAAGATGGTACACCATGTGATGGGGAAAGGTTTCTAAAACGCACCTCATTTCTCTTCTCCTTGTGCCCGGGTTCGCCATTCCAGTCGCTTTACTAATAATCTCCCTACTAGGAGCATCAGCACCTTTAACCTCCTGTTCCGTACAGGTTGCAATTTGTCCTGAGGATGAACGGGTAGACGGGGAACCAGTGAGAGACTAGCTCTTGGTGTTGGGACAGGCACAGGTCACTCTATTTTCCCATCAGGAAGAAGAATTAACCACAGGCTCATCCTCCCCCCCGGAACCAGAACAGGGCCTGAAGCCATCCTGCGCTTTTGCGGCCAGCTCCCAAAAAAGCGAGTTGTAAGATGGAGCTTCAGGACACTGCAATTCACAAACCTGCAGAGTTATAAATGATAACTCTCGTCCACAAATATATTGAGGGAAGGCAAAGAAGAGGATTTGAAATCAAGGCAGAATTGCAGGAAACAGATTTCAGGAGGTAGATTCGAATCGCCTTTAAAGCACATGAAAAGCAGCAAAACGTTGACAATGATGCCCTTGGCCAAAAAGGGCGTATGCGTTTTTTCCTGAATATATTCAGGAAAAAACGCATACGCCCTTTTTGGCCAACCAAGCAACCTGGAAAGGCAAATCAGCGCTACAAAGAAGACTCGCTACCCATCGGTCAAAAGGGCCATGCTGAAAAAAGTCTCAAAACCAGAAATGCAGGACAGGCCATGGAGAAATGGGAGCCTTGCTACACTGATGGGCGGGATGTAAATTGCCAACAGCCACTCTGGAGAAGTGTACGGTGTGTCCTGAAACATCTAAAAAACACAGCTTAGAGAGCATAGGGCACTTCCACTCATGGGGGTATAAATTGGGAAAATGAAAAATCAGCAAGACACAAGCACCCCAAAGTTTAGGGCTGCTCTGTTGACAAGGACCTCCACTTCATTCCACCTTCAATATCCCAGGAAAGAGAAAAATGGATAAAGAAGTTGTGGTCCTTATGTACAATGGAATATCACTCAGCCATGGAATCAATGTCATAAGGCTAGTAGCAGCATGATGAGTGGATTTAGGTACGACGATTCTAAGTGAAATAAGTCAAACAGAAAAGGACACTTCTCATAAGGTATCACTTATAGAGGGAATGTAAAAACCGTTACACTTGAACTGAATTACAAAACAGAACAGAGTCACACATGCAGAAAACACACTATGGCTGCTTAACGGGAAAGGTGAGGTGGGGTGATACATAAAACAAGGGTTTCAAATTAGCTCAGATACCGTTCCATAAACCCAATATGTAATAGACAAGACCTACTCCTTGCTCAGAGAACTGGACTCAACACACCCTATTCACCGCACAAGAATATATCTGACTAGTAATAATCTTAAAACCTATGTATTGATATCTCTCTGTTAGTGTGTCAAGTGGGTGTAAAGCGGCATAAACACAGCAGTGAAAAGCAGCTAAACCCCATTATAAAAATAAATTACTTTGAAAAACCCATGAAACAAAGACAGTGAAAGAGAGAGAAATTCTTACACAATGCGTTCAGGGGCTGTGACGCAACCTGGATTGATCATATCTAGACCCACAGCTGGATGAGACATAAGGGTGGACACTCTTGGGGCTGAGAGGTTTGGTGAGGTTGGGTGAGCAAACGCAGACCCTTTAAAGTAATACTGCGTGGTACCCATCGCATGGGTCCCAAATCTCCAGGTTTAAGGGCATCTTCCTACATCGAAAACATGCATGAGAAAACAAAAAGATGGTACACCATGTGATGGGGAAAGGTTTCTAAAACGCACCTCATTTCTCTTCTCCTTGTGCCCGGGTTCGCCATTCCAGCCGCTTTACTAACAATCTCCCTACTTGGAGCATCAGCACCTTTAACCTCCTGTTCCGTACAGGTTGCAATTTGTCCTGAGGATGAACGGGTAGACGGGGAACCAGTGAGAGACGAGCTCTTGGTGTTGGGACAGGCACAGGTCACTCTATTTTCCCATCAGGAAGAAGAATTAACCACAGGCTCATCCTCCCCCCCGGAACCAGAACAGGGCCTGAAGCCATCCTGCGCTTTTGCGGCCAGCTCCCAAAAAAGCGAGTTGTAAAATGGAGCTTCAGGGCACTGCAATTCACAAACCTGCAGAGTTATAAATGATAACTCTCGTCCACAAATATATTGAGGGAAGGCAAAGAAGAGGATTTGAAATCAAGGCAGAATTGCAGGAAACAGATTTCAGGAGGTAGATTCGAATCGCCTTTAAAGCACATGAAAAGCAGCAAAACGTTGACAATGATGCCCTTGGCCAAAAAGGGCGTATGCGTTTTTTCCTGAATATATTCAGGAAAAAACGCATACGCCCTTTTTGGCCAACCAAGCAACCTGGAAAGGCAAATCAGCGCTACAAAGAAGACTCGCTACCCATCGGTCAAAAGGGCCATGCTGAAAAAAGTCTCAAAACCAGAAATGCAGGACAGGCCATGGAGAAATGGGAGCCTTGCTACACTGATGGGCGGGATGTAAATTGCCAACAGCCACTCTGGAGAAGTGTACGGTGTGTCCTGAAACATCTAAAAAACACAGCTTAGAGAGCATAGGGCACTTCCACTCATGGGGGTATAAATTGGGAAAATGAAAAATCAGCAAGACACAAGCACCCCAAAGTTTAGGGCTGCTCTGTTGACAAGGACCTCCACTTCATTCCACCTTCAATATCCCAGGAAAGAGAAAAATGGATAAAGAAGTTGTGGTCCTTATGTACAATGGAATATTACTCAGCCATGGAATCAATGTCATAAGGCTAGTAGCAGCATGATGAGTGGATTTAGGTACGACGATTCTAAGTGAAATAAGTCAAACAGAAAAGGACACTTCTCATAAGGTATCACTTATAGAGGGAATGTAAAAACCGTTACACTTGAACTGAATTACAAAACAGAACAGAGTCACACATGCAGAAAACACACTATGGCTGCTTAACGGGAAAGGTGAGGTGGGGTGATATATAAAACAAGGGTTTCAAATTAGCTCAGATACCGTTCCATAAACCCAATATGTAATAGACAAGACCTACTCCTTGCTCAGAGAACTGGACTCAACACACCCTATTCACCGCACAAGAATATATCTGACTAGTAATAATCTTAAAACCTATGTATTGATATCTCTCTGTTAGTGTGTCAAGTGGGTGTAAAGCGGCATAAACACAGCAGTGAAAAGCAGCTAAACCCCATTATAAAAATAAATTACTTTGAAAAACCCATGAAACAAAGACAGTGAAAGAGAGCGAAATTCTTACACAATGCGTTCAGGGGCTGTGATGCAACCTGGATTGACCATATCTAGACCCACAGCTGGATGAGACATAAGGGTGGACACTCTTGGGGCTGAGAGGTTTGGTGAGGTTGGGTGAGCAAACGCAGACCCTTTAAAGTAATACTGCGTGGTACCCATCGCATGGATCCCAAATCTCCAGGTTTAAGGGCATCTTCCTACATCGAAAACATGCATGAGAAAACAAAAAGATGGTACACCATGTGATGGGGAAAGGTTTCTAAAACGCACCTCATTTCTCTTCTCCTTGTGCCCGGGTTCGCCATTCCAGTCGCTTTACTAATAATCTCCCTACTAGGAGCATCAGCACCTTTAACCTCCTGTTCCGTACAGGTTGCAATTTGTCCTGAGGATGAACGGGTAGACGGGGAACCAGTGAGAGACTAGCTCTTGGTGTTGGGACAGGCACAGGTCACTCTATTTTCCCATCAGGAAGAAGAATTAACCACAGGCTCATCCTCCCCCCCGGAACCAGAACAGGGCCTGAAGCCATCCTGCGCTTTTGCGGCCAGCTCCCAAAAAAGCGAGTTGTAAAATGGAGCTTCAGGACACTGCAATTCACAAACCTGCAGAGTTATAAATGATAACTCTCGTCCACAAATATATTGAGGGAAGGCAAAGAAGAGGATTTGAAATCAAGGCAGAATTGCAGGAAACAGATTTCAGGAGGTAGATTCGAATCGCCTTTAAAGCACATGAAAAGCAGCAAAACGTTGACAATGATGCCCTTGGCCAAAAAGGGCGTATGCGTTTTTTCCTGAATATATTCAGGAAAAAACGCATACGCCCTTTTTGGCCAACCAAGCAACCTGGAAAGGCAAATCAGCGCTACAAAGAAGACTCGCTACCCATCGGTCAAAAGGGCCATGCTGAAAAAAGTCTCAAAACCAGAAATGCAGGACAGGCCATGGAGAAATGGGAGCCTTGCTACACTGATGGGCGGGATGTAAATTGCCAACAGCCACTCTGGAGAAGTGTACGGTGTGTCCTGAAACATCTAAAAAACACAGCTTAGAGAGCATAGGGCACTTCCACTCATGGGGGTATAAATTGGGAAAATGAAAAATCAGCAAGACACAAGCACCCCAAAGTTTAGGGCTGCTCTGTTGACAAGGACCTCCACTTCATTCCACCTTCAATATCCCAGGAAAGAGAAAAATGGATAAAGAAGTTGTGGTCCTTATGTACAATGGAATATCACTCAGCCATGAAATCAATGTCATAAGGCTAGTAGCAGCATGATGAGTGGATTTAGGTACGACGATTCTAAGTGAAATAAGTCACACAGAAAAGGACACTTCTCATAAGGTATCACTTATAGAGGGAATGTCAAAACCGTTACACTTGAACTAAATTACAAAACAGAACAGAGTCACACATGCAGAAAACACACTATGGCTGCTTAACGGGAAAGGTGAGGTGGGGTGATACATAAAACAAGGGTTTCAAATTAGCTCAGATACCGCTCCATAAACCCAATATGTAATAGACAAGACCTACTCCTTGCTCAGAGAACTGGACTCAACACACCCTATTCACCGCACAAGAATATATCTGACTAGTAATAATCTTAAAGCCTATGTATTGATATCTCACTGTTAGTGTGTCAAGTGGGTGTAAAGCGGCATAAACACAGCAGTGAAAAGCAGCTAAACCCCATTATAAAAATAAATTACTTTGAAAAACCCATGAAACAAAGACAGTGAAAGAGAGCGAAATTCTTACACAATGCGTTCAGGGGCTGTGATGCAACCTGGATTGACCATATCTAGACCCACAGCTGGATGAGACATAAGGGTGGACACTCTTGGGGCTGAGAGGTTTGGTGAGGTTGGGTGAGCAAACGCAGACCCTTTAAAGTAATACTGCGTGTTACCCATCGCATGGGTCGCAAATCTCCAGGTTCAAGGGCATCTTCCTACATCGAAAACATGCATGAGAAAACAAAAAGATGGTACACCATGTGATGGGGAAAGGTTTCTAAAACGCACCTCATTTCTCTTCTCCTTGTGCCCGGGTTCGCCATTCCAGTCGCTTTACTAATAATCTCCCTATTAGGAGCATCAGCACCTTTAACCTCCTGTTCCGTACAGGTTGCAATTTGTCCTGAGGATGAACGGGTAGACGGGGAACCAGTGAGAGACTAGCTCTTGGTGTTGGGACAGGCACAGGTCACTCTATTTTCCCATCAGGAAGAAGAATTAACCACAGGCTCATCCTCCCCCCCGGAACCAGAACAGGGCCTGAAGCCATCCTGCGCTTTTGCGGCCAGCTCCCAAAAAAGCGAGTTGTAAAATGGAGCTTCAGGACACTGCAATTCACAAACCTGCAGAGTTATAAATGATAACTCTCGTCCACAAATATATTGAGGGAAGGCAAAGAAGAGGATTTGAAATCAAGGCAGAATTGCAGGAAACAGATTTCAGGAGGTAGATTCGAATCGCCTTTAAAGCACATGAAAAGCAGCAAAACGTTGACAATGATGCCCTTGGCCAAAAAGGGCGTATGCGTTTTTTCCTGAATATATTCAGGAAAAAACGCATACGCCCTTTTTGGCCAACCAAGCAACCTGGAAAGGCAAATCAGCGCTACAAAGAAGACTCGCTACCCATCGGTCAAAAGGGCCATGCTGAAAAAAGTCTCAAAACCAGAAATGCAGGACAGGCCATGGAGAAATGGGAGCCTTGCTACACTGATGGGCGGGATGTAAATTGCCAACAGCCACTCTGGAGAAGTGTACGGTGTGTCCTGAAACATCTAAAAAACACAGCTTAGAGAGCATAGGGCACTTCCACTCATGGGGGTATAAATTGGGAAAATGAAAAATCAGCAAGACACAAGCACCCCAAAGTTTAGGACTGCCCTGTTGACAAGGACCTCCACTTCATTCCACCTTCAATATCCCAGGAAAGAGAAAAATGGATAAAGAAGTTGTGGTCCTTATGTACAATGGAATATCACTCAGCCATGAAATCAATGTCATAAGGCTAGTAGCAGCATGATGAGTGGATTTAGGTACGACGATTCTAAGTGAAATAAGTCACACAGAAAAGGACACTTCTCATAAGGTATCACTTATAGAGGGAATGTCAAAACCGTTACACTTGAACTGAATTACAAAACAGAACAGAGTCACACATGCAGAAAACACACTATGGCTGCTTAACGGGAAAGGTGAGGTGGGGTGATACATAAAACAAGGGTTTCAAATTAGCTCAGATACCGTTCCATAAACCCAATATGTAATAGACAAGACCTACTCCTTGCTCAGAGAACTGGACTCAACACACCCTATTCACCGCACAAGAATATATCTGACTAGTAATAATCTTAAAGCCTATGTATTGATATCTCACTGTTAGTGTGTCAAGTGGGTGTAAAGCGGCATAAACACAGCAGTGAAAAGCAGCTAAACCCCATTATAAAAATAAATTACTTTTACAAACCCATGAAACAAAGACAGTGAAAGAGAGAGAAATTCTTACACAATGCGTTCAGGGGCTGTGATGCAACCTGGATTGACCATATCTAGACCCACAGCTGGATGAGACATAAGGGTGGACACTCTTGGGGCTGAGAGGTTTGGTGAGGTTGGGTGAGCAAACGCAGACCCTTTAAAGTAATACTGCGTGTTACCCATCGCATGGGTCGCAAATCTCCAGGTTCAAGGGCATCTTCCTACATCGAAAACATGCATGAGAAAACAAAAAGATGGTACACCATGTGATGGGGAAAGGTTTCTAAAACGCACCTCATTTCTCTTCTCCTTGTGCCCGGGTTCGCCATTCCAGTCGCTTTACTAATAATCTCCCTACTAGGAGCATCAGCACCTTTAACCTCCTGTTCCGTACAGGTTGCAATTTGTCCTGAGGATGAACGGGTAGACGGGGAACCAGTGAGAGACTAGCTCTTGGTGTTGGGACAGGCACAGGTCACTCTATTTTCCCATCAGGAAGAAGAATTAACCACAGGCTCATCCTCCCCCCCGGAACCAGAACAGGGCCTGAAGCCATCCTGCGCTTTTGCGGCCAGCTCCCAAAAAAGCGAGTTGTAAAATGGAGCTTCAGGACACTGCAATTCACAAACCTGCAGAGTTATAAATGATAACTCTCGTCCACAAATATATTGAGGGAAGGCAAAGAAGAGGATTTGAAATCAAGGCAGAATTGCAGGAAACAGATTTCAGGAGATAGATTCGAATCGCCTTTAAAGCACATGAAAAGCAGCAAAACGTTGACAATGATGCCCTTGGCCAAAAAGGGCGTATGCGTTTTTTCCTGAATATATTCAGGAAAAAACGCATACGCCCTTTTTGGCCAACCAAGCAACCTGGAAATGCAAATCAGCGCTACAAAAAAGACTCGCTACCCATCGGTCAAAAGGGCCATGCTGAAAAAAGTCTCAAAACCAGAAATGCAGGACAGGCCATGGAGAAATGGGAGCCTTGCTACACTGATGGGCGGGATGTAAATTGCCAACAGCCACTCTGGAGAAGTGTACGGTGTGTCCTGAAACATCTAAAAAACACAGCTTAGAGAGCATAGGGCACTTCCACTCATGGGGGTATAAATTGGGAAAATGAAAAATCAGCAAGACACAAGCACCCCAAAGTTTAGGGCTGCTCTGTTGACAAGGACCTCCACTTCATTCCACCTTCAATATCCCAGGAAAGAGAAAAATGGATAAAGAAGTTGTGGTCCTTATGTACAATGGAATATCACTCAGCCATGAAATCAATGTCATAAGGCTAGTAGCAGCATGATGAGTGGATTTAGGTACGACGATTCTAAGTGAAATAAGTCACACAGAAAAGGACACTTCTCATAAGGTATCACTTATAGAGGGAATGTCAAAACCGTTACACTTGAACTAAATTACAAAACAGAACAGAGTCACACATGCAGAAAACACACTATGGCTGCTTAACGGGAAAGGTGAGGTGGGGTGATACATAAAACAAGGGTTTCAAATTAGCTCAGATACCGCTCCATAAACCCAATATGTAATAGACAAGACCTACTCCTTGCTCAGAGAACTGGACTCAACACACCCTATTCACCGCACAAGAATATATCTGACTAGTAATAATCTTAAAGCCTATGTATTGATATCTCACTGTTAGTGTGTCAAGTGGGTGTAAAGCGGCATAAACACAGCAGTGAAAAGCAGCTAAACCCCATTATAAAAATAAATTACTTTGAAAAACCCATGAAACAAAGACAGTGAAAGAGAGAGAAATTCTTACACAATGCGTTCAGGGGCTGTGATGCAACCTGGATTGACCATATCTAGACCCACAGCTGGATGAGACATAAGGGTGGACACTCTTGGGGCTGAGAGGTTTGGTGAGGTTGGGTGAGCAAACGCAGACCCTTTAAAGTAATACTGCGTGTTACCCATCGCATGGGTCGCAAATCTCCAGGTTCAAGGGCATCTTCCTACATCGAAAACATGCATGAGAAAACAAAAAGATGGTACACCATGTGATGGGGAAAGGTTTCTAAAACGCACCTCATTTCTCTTCTCCTTGTGCCCGGGTTCGCCATTCCAGTCGCTTTACTAATAATCTCCCTACTAGGAGCATCAGCACCTTTAACCTCCTGTTCCGTACAGGTTGCAATTTGTCCTGAGGATGAACGGGTAGACGGGGAACCAGTGAGAGACTAGCTCTTGGTGTTGGGACAGGCACAGGTCACTCTATTTTCCCATCAGGAAGAAGAATTAACCACAGGCTCATCCTCCCCCCCGGAACCAGAACAGGGCCTGAAGCCATCCTGCGCTTTTGCGGCCAGCTCCCAAAAAAGCGAGTTGTAAAATGGAGCTTCAGGACACTGCAATTCACAAACCTGCAGAGTTATAAATGATAACTCTCGTCCACAAATATATTGAGGGAAGGCAAAGAAGAGGATTTGAAATCAAGGCAGAATTGCAGGAAACAGATTTCAGGAGGTAGATTCGAATCGCCTTTAAAGCACATGAAAAGCAGCAAAACGTTGACAATGATGCCCTTGGCCAAAAAGGGCGTATGCGTTTTTTCCTGAATATATTCAGGAAAAAACGCATACGCCCTTTTTGGCCAACCAAGCAACCTGGAAAGGCAAATCAGCGCTACAAAGAAGACTCGCTACCCATCGGTCAAAAGGGCCATGCTGAAAAAAGTCTCAAAACCAGAAATGCAGGACAGGCCATGGAGAAATGGGAGCCTTGCTACACTGATGGGCGGGATGTAAATTGCCAACAGCCACTCTGGAGAAGTGTACGGTGTGTCCTGAAACATCTAAAAAACACAGCTTAGAGAGCATAGGGCACTTCCACTCATGGGGGTATAAATTGGGAAAATGAAAAATCAGCAAGACACAAGCACCCCAAAGTTTAGGGCTGCTCTGTTGACAAGGACCTCCACTTCATTCCACCTTCAATATCCCAGGAAAGAGAAAAATGGATAAAGAAGTTGTGGTCCTTATGTACAATGGAATATCACTCAGCCATGAAATCAATGTCATAAGGCTAGTAGCAGCATGATGAGTGGATTTAGGTACGACGATTCTAAGTGAAATAAGTCACACAGAAAAGGACACTTCTCATAAGGTATCACTTATAGAGGGAATGTAAAAACCGTTACACTTGAACTGAATTACAAAACAGAACAGAGTCACACATGCAGAAAACACACTATGGCTGCTTAACGGGAAAGGTGAGGTGGGGTGATACATAAAACAAGGGTTTCAAATTAGCTCAGATACCGTTCCATAAACCCAATATGTAATAGACAAGACCTACTCCTTGCTCAGAGAACTGGACTCAACACACCCTATTCACCGCACAAGAATATATCTGACTAGTAATAATCTTAAAGCCTATGTATTGATATCTCACTGTTAGTGTGTCAAGTGGGTGTAAAGCGGCATAAACACAGCAGTGGAAAGCAGCTAAACCCCATTATAAAAATAAATTACTTTGAAAAACCCATGAAACAAAGACAGTGAAAGAGAGAGAAATTCTTACACAATGCGTTCAGGGGCTGTGATGCAACCTGGATTGACCATATCTAGACCCACAGCTGGATGAGACATAAGGGTGGACACTCTTGGGGCTGAGAGGTTTGGTGAGGTTGGGTGAGCAAACGCAGACCCTTTAAAGTAATACTGCGTGTTACCCATCGCATGGGTCGCAAATCTCCAGGTTCAAGGGCATCTTCCTACATCGAAAACATGCATGAGAAAACAAAAAGATGGTACACCATGTGATGGGGAAAGGTTTCTAAAACGCACCTCATTTCTCTTCTCCTTGTGCCCGGGTTCGCCATTCCAGTCGCTTTACTAATAATCTCCCTACTAGGAGCATCAGCACCTTTAACCTCCTGTTCCGTACAGGTTGCAATTTGTCCTGAGGATGAACGGGTAGACGGGGAACCAGTGAGAGACTAGCTCTTGGTGTTGGGACAGGCACAGGTCACTCTATTTTCCCATCAGGAAGAAGAATTAACCACAGGCTCATCCTCCCCCCCGGAACCAGAACAGGGCCTGAAGCCATCCTGCGCTTTTGCGGCCAGCTCCCAAAAAAGCGAGTTGTAAAATGGAGCTTCAGGACACTGCAATTCACAAACCTGCAGAGTTATAAATGATAACTCTCGTCCACAAATATATTGAGGGAAGGCAAAGAAGAGGATTTGAAATCAAGGCAGAATTGCAGGAAACAGATTTCAGGAGATAGATTCGAATCGCCTTTAAAGCACATGAAAAGCAGCAAAACGTTGACAATGATGCCCTTGGCCAAAAAGGGCGTATGCGTTTTTTCCTGAATATATTCAGGAAAAAACGCATACGCCCTTTTTGGCCAACCAAGCAACCTGGAAATGCAAATCAGCGCTACAAAAAAGACTCGCTACCCATCGGTCAAAAGGGCCATGCTGAAAAAAGTCTCAAAACCAGAAATGCAGGACAGGCCATGGAGAAATGGGAGCCTTGCTACACTGATGGGCGGGATGTAAATTGCCAACAGCCACTCTGGAGAAGTGTACGGTGTGTCCTGAAACATCTAAAAAACACAGCTTAGAGAGCATAGGGCACTTCCACTCATGGGGGTATAAATTGGGAAAATGAAAAATCAGCAAGACACAAGCACCCCAAAGTTTAGGGCTGCTCTGTTGACAAGGACCTCCACTTCATTCCACCTTCAATATCCCAGGAAAGAGAAAAATGGATAAAGAAGTTGCGGTCCTTATGTACAATGGAATATCACTCAGCCATGAAATCAATGTCATAAGGCTAGTAGCAGCATGATGAGTGGATTTAGGTACGACGATTCTAAGTGAAATAAGTCACACAGAAAAGGACACTTCTCATAAGGTATCACTTATAGAGGGAATGTAAAAACCGTTACACTTGAACTGAATTACAAAACAGAACAGAGTCACACATGCAGAAAACACACTATGGCTGCTTAACGGGAAAGGTGAGGTGGGGTGATACATAAAAAAAGGGTTTCAAATTAGCTCAGATACCGTTCCATAAACCCAATATGTAATAGACAAGACCTACTCCTTGCTCAGAGAACTGGACTCAACACACCCTATTCACCGCACAAGAATATATCTGACTAGTAATAATCTTAAAACCTATGTATTGATATCTCTCTGTTAGTGTGTCAAGTGGGTGTAAAGCGGCATAAACACAGCAGTGAAAAGCAGCTAAACCCCATTATAAAAATAAATTACTTTGAAAAACCCATGAAACAAAGACAGTGAAAGAGAGCGAAATTCTTACACAATGCGTTCAGGGGCTGTGATGCAACCTGGATTGACCATATCTAGACCCACAGCTGGATGAGACATAAGGGTGGACACTCTTGGGGCTGAGATGTTTGGTGAGGTTGGGTGAGCAAACGCAGACCCTTTAAAGTAATACTGCGTGGTACCCATCGCATGGATCCCAAATCTCCAGGTTTAAGGGCATCTTCCTACATCGAAAACATGCATGAGAAAACAAAAAGATGGTACACCATGTGATGGGGAAAGGTTTCTAAAACGCACATCATTTCTCTTCTCCTTGTGCCCGGGTTCGCCATTCCAGTCGCTTTACTAATAATCTCCCTACTAGGAGCATCAGCACCCTTAACCTCCTGTTCCGTACAGGTTGCAATTTGTCCTGAGGATGAACGGGTAGACGGGGAACCAGTGAGAGACTAGCTCTTGGTGTTGGGACAGGCACAGGTCACTCTATTTTCCCATCAGGAAGAAGAATTAACCACAGGCTCATCCTCCCCCCCGGAACCAGAACAGGGCCTGAAGCCATCCTGCGCTTTTGCGGCCAGTTCCCAAAAAAGCGAGTTGTAAAATGGAGCTTCAGGACACTGCAATTCACAAACCTGCAGAGTTATAAATGATAACTCTCGTCCACAAATATATTGAGGGAAGGCAAAGAAGAGGATTTGAAATCAAGGCAGAATTGCAGGAAACAGATTTCAGGAGATAGATTCGAATCGCCTTTAAAGCACATGAAAAGCAGCAAAACGTTGACAATGATGCCCTTGGCCAAAAAGGGCGTATGCGTTTTTTCCTGAATATATTCAGGAAAAAACGCATACGCCCTTTTTGGCCAACCAAGCAACCTGGAAATGCAAATCAGCGCTACAAAAAAGACTCGCTACCCATCGGTCAAAAGGGCCATGCTGAAAAAAGTCTCAAAACCAGAAATGCAGGACAGGCCATGGAGAAATGGGAGCCTTGCTACACTGATGGGCGGGATGTAAATTGCCAACAGCCACTCTGGAGAAGTATACGGTGTGTCCTGAAACATCTAAAAAACACAGCTTAGAGAGCATAGGGCACTTCCACTCATGGGGGTATAAATTGGGAAAATGAAAAATCAGCAAGACACAAGCACCCCAAAGTTTAGGGCTGCTCTGTTGACAAGGACCTCCACTTCATTCCACCTTCAATATCCCAGGAAAGAGAAAAATGGATAAAGAAGTTGTGGTCCTTATGTACAATGGAATATTACTCAGCCATGGAATCAATGTCATAAGGCTAGTAGCAGCATGATGAGTGGATTTAGGTACGACGATTCTAAGTGAAATAAGTCAAACAGAAAAGGACACTTCTCATAAGGTATCACTTATAGAGGGAATGTCAAAACCGTTACACTTGAACTGAATTACAAAACAGAACAGAGTCACACATGCAGAAAACACACTATGGCTGCTTAACGGGAAAGGTGAGGTGGGGTGATACATAAAACAAGGGTTTCAAATTAGCTCAGATACCGTTCCATAAACCCAATATGTAATAGACAAGACCTACTCCTTGCTCAGAGAACTGGACTCAACACACCCTATTCACCGCACAAGAATATATCTGACTAGTAATAATCTTAAAACCTATGTATTGATATCTCTCTGTTAGTGTCTCAAGTGGGTGTAAAGCGGCATAAACACAGCAGTGAAAAGCAGCTAAACCCCATTATAAAAATAAATTACTTTGAAAAACCCATGAAACAAAGACAGTGAAAGAGAGCGAAATTCTTACACAATGCGTTCAGGGGCTGTGATGCAACCTGGATTGACCATATCTAGACCCACAGCTGGATGAGACATAAGGGTGGACACTCTTGGGGCTGAGAGGTTTGGTGAGGTTGGGTGAGCAAACGCAGACCCTTTAAAGTAATACTGCGTGGTACCCATCGCATGGATCCCAAATCTCCAGGTTTAAGGGCATCTTCCTACATCGAAAACATGCATGAGAAAACAAAACGATGGTACACCATGTGATGGGGAAAGGTTTCTAAAACGCACCTCATTTCTATTCTCCTTGTGCCCGGGTTCGCCATTCCAGCCGCTTTACTAACAATCTCCCTACTTGGAGCATCAGCACCTTTAACCTCCTGTTCCGTACAGGTTGCAATTTGTCCTGAGGATGAACGGGTAGACGGGGAACCAGTGAGAGACTAGCTCTTGGTGTTGGGACAGGCACAGGTCACTCTATTTTCCCATCAGGAAGAAGAATTAACCACAGGCTCATCCTCCCCCCCGGAACCAGAACAGGGCCTGAAGCCATCCTGCGCTTTTGCGGCCAGCTCCCAAAAAAGCGAGTTGTAAAATGGAGCTTCAGGGCACTGCAATTCACAAACCTGCAGAGTTATAAATGATAACTCTCGTCCACAAATATATTGAGGGAAGGCAAAGAAGAGGATTTGAAATCAAGGCAGAATTGCAGGAAACAGATTTCAGGAGGTAGATTCGAATCGCCTTTAAAGCACATGAAAAGCGGCAAAACGTTGACAATGATGCCCTTGGCCAAAAAGGGCGTATGCGTTTTTTCCTGAATATATTCAGGAAAAAACGCATACGCCCTTTTTGGCCAACCAAGCAACCTGGAAAGGCAAATCAGCGCTACAAAGAAGACTCGCTACCCATCGGTCAAAAGGGCCATGCTGAAAAAAGTCTCAAAACCAGAAATGCAGGACAGGCCATGGAGAAATGGGAGCCTTGCTACACTGATGGGCGGGATGTAAATTGCCAACAGCCACTCTGGAGAAGTGTACGGTGTATCCTGAAACATCTAAAAAACACAGCTTAGAGAGCATAGGGCACTTCCACTCATGGGGATATAAATTAGGAAAATGAAAAATCAGCAAGACACAAGCACCCCAAAGTTTAGGGCTGCTCTGTTGACAAGGACCTCCACTTCATTCCACCTTCAATATCCCAGGAAAGAGAAAAATGGATAAAGAAGTTGTGGTCCTTATGTACAATGGAATATCACTCAGCCATGAAATCAATGTCATAAGGCTAGTAGCAGCATGATGAGTGGATTTAGGTACGACGATTCTAAGTGAAATAAGTCACACAGAAAAGGACACTTCTCATAAGGTATCACTTATAGAGGGAATGTCAATACCGTTACACTTGAACTGAATTACAAAACAGAACAGAGTCACACATGCAGAAAACACACTATGGCTGCTTAACGGGAAAGGTGAGGTGGGGTGATACATAAAACAAGGGTTTCAAATTAGCTCAGATACCGCTCCATAAACCCAATATGTAATAGACAAGACCTACTCCTTGCTCAGAGAACTGGACTCAACACACCCTATTCACCGCACAAGAATATATCTGACTAGTAATAATCTTAAAGCCTATGTATTGATATCTCACTGTTAGTGTGTCAAGTGGGTGTAAAGCGGCATAAACACAGCAGTGAAAAGCAGCTAAACCCCATTATAAAAATAAATTACTTTGAAAAACCCATGAAACAAAGACAGTGAAAGAGAGAGAAATTCTTACACAATGCGTTCAGGGGCTGTGATGCAACCTGGATTGACCATATCTAGACCCACAGCTGGATGAGACATAAGGGTGGACACTCTTGGGGCTGAGAGGTTTGGTGAGGTTGGGTGAGCAAACGCAGACCCTTTAAAGTAATACTGCGTGTTACCCATCGCATGGGTCGCAAATCTCCAGGTTCAAGGGCATCTTCCTACATCGAAAACATGCATGAGAAAACAAAAAGATGGTACACCATGTGATGGGGAAAGGTTTCTAAAACGCACCTCATTTCTCTTCTCCTTGTGCCCGGGTTCGCCATTCCAGTCGCTTTACTAATAATCTCCCTACTAGGAGCATCAGCACCTTTAACCTCCTGTTCCGTACAGGTTGCAATTTGTCCTGAGGATGAACGGGTAGACGGGGAACCAGTGAGAGACTAGCTCTTGGTGTTGGGACAGGCACAGGTCACTCTATTTTCCCATCAGGAAGAAGAATTAACCACAGGCTCATCCTCCCCCCCGGAACCAGAACAGGGCCTGAAGCCATCCTGCGCTTTTGCGGCCAGCTCCCAAAAAACGAGTTGTAAAATGGAGCTTCAGGACACTGCAATTCACAAACCTGCAGAGTTATAAATGATAACTCTCGTCCACAAATATATTGAGGGAAGGCAAAGAAGAGGATTTGAAATCAAGGCAGAATTGCAGGAAACAGATTTCAGGAGATAGATTCGAATCGCCTTTAAAGCACATTAAAAGCAGCAAAACGTTGACAATGATGCCCTTGGCCAAAAAGGGCGTATGCGTTTTTTCCTGAATATATTCAGGAAAAAACGCATACGCCCTTTTTGGCCAACCAAGCAACCTGGAAAGGCAAATCAGCGCTACAAAGAAGACTCGCTACCCATCGGTCAAAAGGGCCATGCTGAAAAAAGTCTCAAAACCAGAAATGCAGGACAGGCCATGGAGAAATGGGAGCCTTGCTACAGTGATGGGCGGGATGTAAATTGCCAACAGCCACTCTGGAGAAGTGTACGGTGTGTCCTGAAACATCTAAAAAACACAGCTTAGAGAGCATAGGGCACTTCCACTCATGGGGGTATAAATTGGGAAAATGAAAAATCAGCAAGACACAAGCACCCCAAAGTTTAGGGCTGCTCTGTTGACAAGGACCTCCACTTCATTCCACCTTCAATATCCCAGGAAAGAGAAAAATGGATAAAGAAGTTGTGGTCCTTATGTACAATGGAATATCACTCAGACATGGAATCAATGTCATAAGGCTAGTAGCAGCATGATGAGTGGATTTAGGTACGACGATTCTAAGTGAAATAAGTCAAACAGAAAAGGACACTTCTCATAAGGTATCACTTATAGAGGGAATGTAAAAACCGTTACACTTGAACTGAATTACAAAACAGAACAGAGTCACACATGCAGAAAACACACTATGGCTGCTTAACGGGAAAGGTGAGGTGGGGTGATACATAAAACAAGGGTTTCAAATTAGCTCAGATACCGTTCCATAAACCCAATATGTAATAGACAAGACCTACTCCTTGCTCAGAGAACTGGACTCAACACACCCTATTCACCGCACAAGAATATATCTGACTAGTAATAATCTTAAAGCCTATGTATTGATATCTCACTGTTAGTGTGTCACGTGGGTGTAAAGCAGCATAAACACAGCAGTGAAAAGCAGCTAAACCCCATTATAAAAATAAATTACTTTGAAAAACCCATGAAACAAAGACAGTGAAAGAGAGAGAAATTCTTACACAATGCGTTCAGGGGCTGTGATGCAACCTGTATTGACCATATCTAGACCCACAGCTGGATGAGACATAAGGGTGGACACTCTTGGGGCTGAGAGGTTTGGTGAGGTTGGGTGAGCAAACGCAGACCCTTTAAAGTAATACTGCGTGTTACCCATCGCATGGGTCGCAAATCTCCAGGTTCAAGGGCATCTTCCTACATCGAAAACATGCATGAGAAAACAAAAAGATGGTACACCATGTGATGGGGAAAGGTTTCTAAAACGCACCTCATTTCTCTTCTCCTTGTGCCCGGGTTCGCCATTCCAGTCGCTTTACTAATAATCTCCCTACTAGGAGCATCAGCACCTTTAACCTCCTGTTCCGTACAGGTTGCAATTTGTCCTGAGGATGAACGGGTAGACGGGGAACCAGTGAGAGACTAGCTCTTGGTGTTGGGACAGGCACAGGTCACTCTATTTTCCCATCAGGAAGAAGAATTAACCACAGGCTCATCCTCCCCCCCGGAACCAGAACAGGGCCTGAAGCCATCCTGCGCTTTTGCGGCCAGCTCCCAAAAAACGAGTTGTAAAATGGAGATTCAGGACACTGCAATTCACAAACCTGCAGAGTTATAAATGATAACTCTCGTCCACAAATATATTGAGGGAAGGCAAAGAAGAGGATTTGAAATCAAGGCAGAATTGCAGGAAACAGATTTCAGGAGATAGATTCGAATCGCCTTTAAAGCACATGAAAAGCAGCAAAACGTTGACAATGATGCCCTTGGCCAAAAAGGGCGTATGCGTTTTTTCCTGAATATATTCAGGAAAAAACGCATACGCCCTTTTTGGCCAACCAAGCAACCTGGAAAGGCAAATCAGCGCTACAAAAAAGACTCGCTACCCATCGGTCAAAAGGGCCATGCTGAAAAAAGTCTCAAAACCAGAAATGCAGGACAGGCCATGGAGAAATGGGAGCCTTGCTACACTGATGGGCGGGATGTAAATTGCCAACAGCCACTCTGGAGAAGTGTACGGTGTGTCCTGAAACATCTAAAAAACACAGCTTAGAGAGCATAGGGCACTTCCACTCATGGGGGTATAAATTGGGAAAATGAAAAATCAGCAAGACACAAGCACCCCAAAGTTTAGGGCTGCTCTGTTGACAAGGGCCTCCACTTCATTCCACCTTCAATATCCCAGGAAAGAGAAAAATGGATAAAGAAGTTGTGGTCCTTATGTACAATGGAATATCACTCAGCCATGGAATCAATGTCATAAGGCTAGTAGCAGCATGATGAGTGGATTTAGGTACGACGATTCTAAGTGAAATAAGTCACACAGAAAAGGACACTTCTCATAAGGTATCACTTATAGAGGGAATGTCAAAACCGTTACACTTGAACTGAATTACAAAACAGAACAGAGTCACACATGCAGAAAACACACTATGGCTGCTTAACGGGAAAGGTGAGGTGGGGTGATACATAAAACAAGGGTTTCAAATTAGCTCAGATACCGTTCCATAAACCCAATATGTAATAGACAAGACCTACTCCTTGCTCAGAGAACTGGACTCAACACACCCTATTCACCGCCCAAGAATATATCTGACTAGTAATAATCTTAAAACCTATGTATTGATATCTCACTGTTAGTGTGTCAAGTGGGTGTAAAGCGGCATAAACACAGCAGTGAAAAGCAGCTAAACCCCATTATAAAAATAAATTACTTTTACAAACCCATGAAACAAAGACAGTGAAAGAGAGAGAAATTCTTACACAATGCGTTCAGGGGCTGTGATGCAACCTGGATTGACCATATCTAGACCCACAGCTGGATGAGACATAAGGGTGCACACTCTTGGGGCTGAGAGGTTTGGTGAGGTTGGGTGAGCAAACGCAGACCCTTTAAAGTAATACTGCGTGGTACCCATCGCATGGGTCCCAAATCTCCAGGTTTAAGGGCATCTTCCTACATCGAAAACATGCATGAGAAAACAAAACGATGGTACACCATGTGATGGGGAAAGGTTTCTAAAACGCACCTCATTTCTCTTCTCCTTGTGCCCGGGTTCGCGATTCCAGCCGCTTTACTAACAATCTCCCTACTTGGAGCATCAGCACCTTTAACCTCCTGTTCCGTACAGGTTGCAAATTGTCTTGAGGATGAACGGGTAGACGGGGAACCAGTGAGAGACTAGCTCTTGGTGTTGGGACAGGCACAGGTCACTCTATTTTCCCATCAGGAAGAAGAATTAACCACAGGCTCATCCTCCCCCCCGGAACCAGAACAGGGCCTGAAGCCATCCTGCGCTTTTGCGGCCAGCTCCCAAAAAAGCGAGTTGTAAAATGGAGCTTCAGGGCACTGCAATTCACAAACCTGCAGAGTTATAAATGATAACTCTCGTCCACAAATATATTGAGGGAAGGCAAAGAAGAGGATTTGAAATCAAGGCAGAATTGCAGGAAACAGATTTCAGGAGGTAGATTCGAATCGCCTTTAAAGCACATGAAAAGCGGCAAAACGTTGACAATGATGCCCTTGGCCAAAAAGGGCGTATGCGTTTTTTCCTGAATATATTCAGGAAAAAACGCATACGCCCTTTTTGGCCAACCAAGCAACCTGGAAAGGCAAATCAGCGCTACAAAGAAGACTCGCTACCCATCGGTCAAAAGGGCCATGCTGAAAAAAGTCTCAAAACCAGAAATGCAGGACAGGCCATGGAGAAATGGGAGCCTTGCTACACTGATGGGCGGGATGTAAATTGCCAACAGCCACTCTGGAGAAGTGTACGGTGTGTCCTGAAACATCTAAAAAACACAGCTTAGAGAGCATAGGGCACTTCCACTCATGGGGGTATAAATTGGGAAAATGAAAAATCAGCAAGACACAAGCACCCCAAAGTTTAGGGCTGCTCTGTTGACAAGGACCTCCACTTCATTCCACCTTCAATATCCCAGGAAAGAGAAAAATGGATAAAGAAGTTGTGGTCCTTATGTACAATGGAATATCACTCAGACATGGAATCAATGTCATAAGGCTAGTAGCAGCATGATGAGTGGATTTAGGTACGACGATTCTAAGTGAAATAAGTCACACAGAAAAGGACACTTCTCATAAGGTATCACTTATAGAGGGAATGTCAAAACCGTTACACTTGAACTGAATTACAAAACAGAACAGAGTCACACATGCAGAAAACACACTATGGCTGCTTAACGGGAAAGGTGAGGTGGGGTGATACATAAAACAAGGGTTTCAAATTAGCTCAGATACCGTTCCATAAACCCAATATGTAATAGACAAGACCTACTCCTTGCTCAGAGAACTGGACTCAACACACCCTATTCACCGCACAAGAATATATCTGACTAGTAATAATCTTAAAACCTATGTATTGATATCTCTCTGTTAGTGTGTCAAGTGGGTGTAAAGCGGCATAAACACAGCAGTGAAAAGCAGCTAAACCCCATTATAAAAATAAATTACTTTGAAAAACCCATGAAACAAAGACAGTGAAAGAGAGAGAAATTCTTACACAATGCGTTCAGGGGCTGTGATGCAACCTGGATTGACCATATCTAGACCCACAGCTGGATGAGACATAAGGGTGGACACTCTTGGGGCTGAGAGGTTTGGTGAGGTTGGGTGAGCAAACGCAGACCCTTTAAAGTAATACTGCGTGGTACCCATCGCATGGGTCCCAAATCTCCAGGTTTAAGGGCATCTTCCTACATCGAAAACATGCATGAGAAAACAAAACGATGGTACACCATGTGATGGGGAAAGGTTTCTAAAACGCACCTCATTTCTCTTCTCCTTGTGCCCGGGTTCGCCATTCCAGCCACTTTACTAACAATCTCCCTACTTGGAGCATCAGCACCTTTAACCTCCTGTTCCGTACAGGTTGCAATTTGTCCTGAGGATGAACGGGTAGACGGGGAACCAGTGAGAGACTAGCTCTTGGTGTAGGGACAGGCACAGGTCACTCTATTTTCCCATCAGGAAGAAGAATTAACCACAGGCTCATCCTCCCCCCCGGAACCAGAACAGGGCCTGAAGCCATCCTGCGCTTTTGCGGCCAGCTCCCAAAAAAGCGAGTTGTAAAATGGAGCTTCAGGGCACTGCAATTCACAAACCTGCAGAGTTATAAATGATAACTCTCGTCCACAAATATATTGAGGGAAGGCAAAGAAGAGGATTTGAAATCAAGGCAGAATTGCAGGAAACAGATTTCAGGAGGTAGATTCGAATCGCCTTTAAAGCATATGAAAAGCGGCAAAACGTTGACAATGATGCCCTTGGCCAAAAAGGGCGTATGCGTTTTTTCCTGAATATATTCAGGAAAAAACGCATACGCCCTTTTTGGCCAACCAAGCAACCTGGAAAGGCAAATCAGCGCTACAAAGAAGACTCGCTACCCATCGGTCAAAAGGGCCATGCTGAAAAAAGTCTCAAAACCAGAAATGCAGGACAGGCCATGGAGAAATGGGAGCCTTGCTACACTGATGGGCGGGATGTAAATTGCCAACAGCCACTCTGGAGAAGTGTACGGTGTGTCCTGAAACATCTAAAAAACACAGCTTAGAGAGCATAGGGCACTTCCACTCATGGGGGTATAAATTGGGAAAATGAAAAATCAGCAAGACACAAGCACCCCAAAGTTTAGGGCTGCTCTGTTGACAAGGACCTCCACTTCATTCCACCTTCAATATCCCAGGAAAGAGAAAAATGGATAAAGAAGTTGTGGTCCTTATGTACAATGGAATATCACTCAGACATGGAATCAATGTCATAAGGCTAGTAGCAGCATGATGAGTGGATTTAGGTACGACGATTCTAAGTGAAATAAGTCACACAGAAAAGGACACTTCTCATAAGGTATCACTTATAGAGGGAATGTCAAAACCGTTACACTTGAACTGAATTACAAAACAGAACAGAGTCACACATGCAGAAAACACACTATGGCTGCTTAACGGGAAAGGTGAGGTGGGGTGATACATAAAACAAGGGTTTCAAATTAGCTCAGATACCGTTCCATAAACCCAATATGTAATAGACAAGACCTACTCCTTGCTCAGAGAACTGGACTCAACACACCCTATTCACCGCACAAGAATATATCTGACTAGTAATAATCTTAAAACCTATGTATTGATATCTCTCTGTTAGTGTGTCAAGTGGGTGTAAAGCGGCATAAACACAGCAGTGAAAAGCAGCTAAACCCCATTATAAAAATAAATTACTTTGAAAAACCCATGAAACAAAGACAGTGAAAGAGAGCGAAATTCTTACACAATGCGTTCAGGGGCTGTGATGCAACCTGGATTGACCATATCTAGACCCACAGCTGGATGAGACATAAGGGTGGACACTCTTGGGGCTGAGAGGTTTGGTGAGGTTGGGTGAGCAAACGCAGACCCTTTAAAGTAATACTGCGTGGTACCCATCGCATGGGTCCCAAATCTCCAGGTTTAAGGGCATCTTCCTACATCGAAAACATGCATGAGAAAACAAAACGATGGTACACCATGTGATGGGGAAAGGTTTCTAAAACGCACCTCATTTCTCTTCTCCTTGTGCCCGGGTTCGCCATTCCAGCCGCTTTACTAACAATCTCCCTACTTGGAGCATCAGCTCCTTTAACCTCCTGTACCGTACAGGTTGCAATTTGTCCTGAGGATGAACGGGTAGACGGGGAACCAGTGAGAGACTAGCTCTTGGTGTTGGGACAGGCACAGGTCACTCTATTTTCCCATCAGGAAGAAGAATTAACCACAGGCTCATCCTCCCCCCCGGAACCAGAACAGGGCCTGAAGCCATCCTGCGCTTTTGCGGCCAGCTCCCAAAAAAGCGAGTTGTAAAATGGAGCTTCAGGGCACTGCAATTCACAAACCTGCAGAGTTATAAATGATAACTCTCGTCCACAAATATATTGAGGGAAGGCAAAGAAGAGGATTTGAAATCAAGGCAGAATTGCAGAAAACAGATTTCAGGAGGTAGATTCGAATCGCCTTTAAAGCATATGAAAAGCGGCAAAACGTTGACAATGATGCCCTTGGCCAAAAAGGGCGTATGCGTTTTTTCCTGAATATATTCAGGAAAAAACGCATACGCCCTTTTTGGCCAACCAAGCAACCTGGAAAGGCAAATCAGCGCTACAAAGAAGACTCGCTACCCATCGGTCAAAAGGGCCATGCTGAAAAAAGTCTCAAAACCAGAAATGCAGGACAGGCCATGGAGAAATGGGAGCCTTGCTACACTGATGGGCGGGATGTAAATTGCCAACAGCCACTCTGGAGAAGTGTACGGTGTGTCCTGAAACATCTAAAAAACACAGCTTAGAGAGCATAGGGCACTTCCACTCATGGGGGTATAAATTGGGAAAATGAAAAATCAGCAAGACACAAGCACCCCAAAGTTTAGGGCTGCTCTGTTGACAAGGACCTCCACTTCATTCCACCTTCAATATCCCAGGAAAGAGAAAAATGGATAAAGAAGTTGTGGTCCTTATGTACAATGGAATATCACTCAGACATGGAATCAATGTCATAAGGCTAGTAGCAGCATGATGAGTGGATTTAGGTACGACGATTCTAAGTGAAATAAGTCACACAGAAAAGGACACTTCTCATAAGGTATCACTTATAGAGGGAATGTCAAAACCGTTACACTTGAACTGAATTACAAAACAGAACAGAGTCACACATGCAGAAAACACACTATGGCTGCTTAACGGGAAAGGTGAGGTGGGGTGATACATAAAACAAGGGTTTCAAATTAGCTCAGATACCGTTCCATAAACCCAATATGTAATAGACAAGACCTACTCCTTGCTCAGAGAACTGGACTCAACACACCCTATTCACCGCACAAGAATATATCTGACTAGTAATAATCTTAAAACCTATGTATTGATATCTCTCTGTTAGTGTGTCAAGTGGGTGTAAAGCGGCATAAACACAGCAGTGAAAAGCAGCTAAACCCCATTATAAAAATAAATTACTTTGAAAAACCCATGAAACAAAGACAGTGAAAGAGAGAGAAATTCTTACACAATGCGTTCAGGGGCTGTGATGCAACCTGGATTGACCATATCTAGACCCACAGCTGGATGAGACATAAGGGTGGACACTCTTGGGGCTGAGAGGTTTGGTGAGGTTGGGTGAGCAAACGCAGACCCTTTAAAGTAATACTGCGTGGTACCCATCGCATGGGTCCCAAATCTCCAGGTTTAAGGGCATCTTCCTACATCGAAAACATGCATGAGAAAACAAAACGATGGTACACCATGTGATGGGGAAAGGTTTCTAAAACGCACCTCATTTCTCTTCTCCTTGTGCCCGGGTTCGCCATTCCAGCCGCTTTACTAACAATCTCCCTACTTGGAGCATCAGCTCCTTTAACCTCCTGTTCCGTACAGGTTGCAATTTGTCCTGAGGATGAACGGGTAGACGGGGAACCAGTGAGAGACTAGCTCTTGGTGTTGGGACAGGCACAGGTCACTCTATTTTCCCATCAGGAAGAAGAATTAACCACAGGCTCATCCTCCCCCCCGGAACCAGAACAGGGCCTGAAGCCATCCTGCGCTTTTGCGGCCAGCTCCCAAAAAAGCGAGTTGTAAAATGGAGCTTCAGGGCACTGCAATTCACAAACCTGCAGAGTTATAAATGATAACTCTCGTCCACAAATATATTGAGGGAAGGCAAAGAAGAGGATTTGAAATCAAGGCAGAATTGCAGGAAACAGATTTCAGGAGGTAGATTCGAATCGCCTTTAAAGCATATGAAAAGCGGCAAAACGTTGACAATGATGCCCTTGGCCAAAAAGGGCGTATGCGTTTTTTCCTGAATATATTCAGGAAAAAACGCATACGCCCTTTTTGGCCAACCAAGCAACCTGGAAAGGCAAATCAGCGCTACAAAGAAGACTCGCTACCCATCGGTCAAAAGGGCCATGCTGAAAAAAGTCTCAAAACCAGAAATGCAGGACAGGCCATGGAGAAATGGGAGCCTTGCTACACTGATGGGCGGGATGTAAATTGCCAACAGCCACTCTGGAGAAGTGTACGGTGTGTCCTGAAACATCTAAAAAACACAGCTTAGAGAGCATAGGGCACTTCCACTCATGGGGGTATAAATTGGGAAAATGAAAAATCAGCAAGACACAAGCACCCCAAAGTTTAGGGCTGCTCTGTTGACAAGGACCTCCACTTCATTCCACCTTCAATATCCCAGGAAAGAGAAAAATGGATAAAGAAGTTGTGGTCCTTATGTACAATGGAATATCACTCAGCCATGAAATCAATGTCATAAGGCTAGTAGCAGCATGATGAGTGGATTTAGGTACGACGATTCTAAGTGAAATAAGTCACACAGAAAAGGACACTTCTCATAAGGTATCACTTATAGAGGGAATGTCAAAACCGTTACACTTGAACTGAATTACAAAACAGAACAGAGTCACACATGCAGAAAACACACTATGGCTGCTTAACGGGAAAGGTGAGGTGGGGTGATACATAAAACAAGGGTTTCAAATTAGCTCAGATACCGTTCCATAAACCCAATATGTAATAGACAAGACCTACTCCTTGCTCAGAGAACTGGACTCAACACGCCCTATTCACCGCACAAGAATATATCTGACTAGTAATAATCTTAAAACCTATGTATTGATATCTCTCTGTTAGTGTGTCAAGTGGGTGTAAAGCGGCATAAACACAGTAGTGAAAAGCAGCTAAACCCCATTATAAAAATAAATTACTTTGAAAAACCCATGAAACAAAGACAGTGAAAGAGAGCGAAATTCTTACACAATGCGTTCAGGGGCTGTGATGCAACCTGGATTGACCATATCTAGACCCACAGCTGGATGAGACATAAGGGTGGACACTCTTGGGGCTGAGAGGTTTGGTGAGGTTGGGTGAGCAAACGCAGACCCTTTAAAGTAATACTGCGTGGTACCCATCGCATGGGTCGCAAATCTGCAGGTTCAAGGGCATCTTCCTACATCGAAAACATGCATGAGCAAACAAAAAGATTGTACACCATGTGATGGGGAAAGGTTTCTAAAACGCACCTCATTTCTCTTCTCCTTGTGCCCGGGTTCGCCATTCCAGCCGCTTTACTAATAATCTCCCTACTTGGAGCATCAGCACCTTTAACCTCCTGTTCCGTACAGGTTGCAATTTGTCCTGAGGATGAACGGGTAGACGGGGAACCAGTGAGAGACTAGCTCTTGGTGTTGGGACAGGCACAGGTCACTCTATTTTCCCATCAGGAAGAAGAATTAACCACAGGCTCATCCTCCCCCCCGGAACCAGAACAGGGCCTGAAGCCATCCTGCGCTTTTGCGGCCAGCTCCCAAAAAAGCGAGTTGTAAAATGGAGCTTCAGGGCACTGCAATTCACAAACCTGCAGAGTTATAAATGATAACTCTCGTCCACAAATATATTGAGGGAAGGCAAAGAAGAGGATTTGAAATCAAGGCAGAATTGCAGGACACAGATTTCAGGAGGTAGATTCGAATCGCCTTTAAAGCATATGAAAAGCGGCAAAACGTTGACAATGATGCCCTTGGCCAAAAAGGGCGTATGCGTTTTTTCCTGAATATATTCAGGAAAAAACGCATACGCCCTTTTTGGCCAACCAAGCAACCTGGAAAGGCAAATCAGCGCTACAAAGAAGACTCGCTACCCATCGGTCAAAAGGGATATGCTGAAAAAAGTCTCAAAACCAGAAATGCAGGACAGGCCATGGAGAAATGGGAGCCTTGCTACACTGATGGGCGGGATGTAAATTGCCAACAGCCACTCTGGAGAAGTGTACGGTGTGTCCTGAAACATCTAAAAAACACAGCTTAGAGAGCATAGGGCAATTCCACTCATGGGGTTATAAATTGGGAAAACGAAAAATCAGCAAGACACAAGCACCCCAAAGTTTAGGGCTGCTCTGTTGACAAGGACCTCCACTTCATTCCACCTTCAATATCCTAGGAAAGAGAAAAATGGATAAAGAAGTTGTGGTCCTTATGTACAATGGAATATCACTCAGCCATGAAATCAATGTCATAAGGCTAGTAGCAGCATGATGAGTGGATTTAGGTACGACGATTCTAAGTGAAATAAGTCACACAGAAAAGGACACTTCTCATAAGGTATCACTTATAGAGGGAATGTCAAAACCGTTACACTTGAACTGAATTACAAAACAGAACAGAGTCACACATGCAGAAAACACACTATGGCTGCTTAACGGGAAAGGTGAGGTGGGGTGATACATAAAACAAGGGTTTCAAATTAGCTCAGATACCGTTCCATAAACCCAATATGTAATAGACAAGACCTACTCCTTGCTCAGAGAACTGGACTCAACACGCCCTATTCACCGCACAAGAATATATCTGACTAGTAATAATCTTAAAACCTATGTATTGATATCTCTCTGTTAGTGTGTCAAGTGGGTGTAAAGCGGCATAAACACAGCAGTGAAAAGCAGCTAAACCCCATTATAAAAATAAATTACTTTGAAAAACCCATGAAACAAAGACAGTGAAAGAGAGAGAAATTCTTACACAATGCGTTCAGGGGCTGTGATGCAACCTGGATTGACCATATCTAGAACCACAGCTGGATGAGACATAAGGGTGGACACTCTTGGGGCTGAGAGGTTTGGTGAGGTTGGGTGAGCAAACGCAGACCCTTTAAAGTAATACTGCGTGTTACCCATCGCATGGGTCGCAAATCTCCAGGTTCAAGGGCATCTTCCTACATCGAAAACATGCATGAGAAAACAAAACGATGGTACACCATGTGATGGGGAAAGGTTTCTAAAACGCACCTCATTTCTCTTCTCCTTGTGCCCGGGTTCGCCATTCCAGTCGCTTTACTAATAATCTCCCTACTTGGAGCATCAGCACCTTTAACCTCCTGTTCCGTACAGGTTGCAATTTGTCCTGAGGATGAACGGGTAGACGGGGAACCAGTGAGAGACTAGCTCTTGGTGTTGGGACAGGCACAGGTCACTCTATTTTCCCATCAGGAAGAAGAATTAACCACAGGCTCATCCTCCCCCCCGGAACCAGAACAGGGCCTGAAGCCATCCTGCGCTTTTGCGGCCAGCTCCCAAAAAAGCGAGTTGTAAAATGGAGCTTCAGGGCACGGCAATTCACAAACCTGCAGAGTTATAAATGATTACTCTCGTCCACAAATATATTGAGGGAAGGCAAAGAAGAGGATTTGAAATCAAGGCAGAATTGCAGGAAACAGATTTCAGGAGGTAGATTCGAATCGCCTTTAAAGCACATGAAAAGCAGCAAAACGTTGACAATGATGCCCTTGGCCAAAAAGGGCGTATGCGTTTTTTCCTGAATATATTCAGGAAAAAACGCATACGCCCTTTTTGGCCAACCAAGCAACCTGGAAAGGCAAATCAGCGCTACAAAGAAGACTCGCTACCCATCGGTCAAAAGGGCCATGCTGAAAAAAGTCTCAAAACCAGAAATGCAGGACAGGCCATGGAGAAATGGGAGCCTTGCTACACTGATGGGCGGGATGTAAATTGCCAACAGCCACTCTGGAGAAGTGTACGGTGTGTCCTGAAACATCTAAAAAACACAGCTTAGAGAGCATAGGGCACTTCCACTCATGGGGGTATAAATTGGGAAAATGAAAAATCAGCAAGACACAAGCACCCCAAAGTTTAGGGCTGCTCTGTTGACAAGGACCTCCACTTCATTCCACCTTCAATATCCCAGGAAAGACAAAAATGGATAAAGAAGTTGTGGTCCTTATGTACAATGGAATATCACTCAGCCATGAAATCAATGTCATAAGGCTAGTAGCAGCATGATGAGTGGATTTAGGTACGACGATTCTAAGTGAAATAAGTCACACAGAAAAGGACACTTCTCATAAGGTATCACTTATAGAGGGAATGTCAAAACCGTTACACTTGAACTGAATTACAAAACAGAACAGAGTCACACATGCAGAAAACACACTATGGCTGCTTAACGGGAAAGGTGAGGTGGGGTGATACATAAAACAAGGGTTTCAAATTAGCTCAGATACCGTTCCATAAACCCAATATGTAATAGACAAGACCTACTCCTTGCTCAGAGAACTGGACTCAACACACCCTATTCACCGCACAAGAATATATCTGACTAGTAATAATCTTAAAGCCTATGTATTGATATCTCACTGTTAGTGTGTCAAGTGGGTGTAAAGCGGCATAAACACAGCAGTGAAAAGCAGCTAAACCCCATTATAAAAATAAATTACTTTGAAAAACCCATGAAACAAAGACAGTGAAAGAGAGAGAAATTCTTACACAATGCGTTCAGGGGCTGTGATGCAACCTGGATTGACCATATCTAGACCCACAGCTGGATGAGACATAAGGGTGGACATTCTTGGGGCTGAGAGGTTTGGTGAGGTTGGGTGAGCAAACGCAGACCCTTTAAAGTAATACTGCGTGTTACCCATCGCATGGGTCGCAAATCTCCAGGTTCAAGGGCATCTTCCTACATCGAAAACATGCATGAGAAAACAAAAAGATGGTACACCATGTGATGGGGAAAGGTTTCTAAAACGCACCTCATTTCTCTTCTCCTTGTGCCCGTGTTCGCCATTCCAGTCGCTTTACTAATAATCTCCCTACTTGGAGCATCAGCACCTTTAACCTCCTGTTCCGTACAGGTTGCAATTTGTCCTGAGGATGAACGGGTAGACGGGGAACCAGTGAGAGACTAGCTCTTGGTGTTGGGACAGGCACAGGTCACTCTATTTTCCCATCAGGAAGAAGAATTAACCACAGGCTCATCCTCCCCCCCGGAACCAGAACAGGGCCTGAAGCCATCCTGCGCTTTTGTGGCCAGCTCCCAAAAAAGCGAGTTGTAAAATGGAGCTTCAGGGCACGGCAATTCACAAACCTGCAGAGTTATAAATGATAACTCTCGTCCACAAATATATTGAGGGAAGGCAAAGAAGAGGATTTGAAATCAAGGCAGAATTGCAGGAAACAGATTTCAGGAGGTAGATTCGAATCGCCTTTAAAGCACATGAAAAGCGGTAAAACGTTGACAATGATGCCCTTGGCCAAAAAGGGCGTATGCGTTTTTTCCTGAATATATTCAGGAAAAAACGCATACGCCCTTTTTGGCCAACCAAGCAACCTGGAAAGGCAAATCAGCGCTACAAAGAAGACTCTCTACCCATCGGTCAAAAGGGCCATGCTGAAAAAAGTCTCAAAACCAGAAATGCAGGACAGGCCATGGAGAAATGGGAGCCTTGCTACACTGATGGGCGGGATGTAAATTGCCAACAGCCACTCTGGAGAAGTGTACGGTGTGTCCTGAAACATCTAAAAAACACAGCTTAGAGAGCATAGGGCACTTCCACTCATGGGGGTATAAATTGGGAAAATGAAAAATCAGCAAGACACAAGCACCCCAAAGTTTAGGGCTGCTCTGTTGACAAGGACCTCCACTTCATTCCACCTTCAATATCCCAGGAAAGAGAAAAATGGATAAAGAATTTGTGGTCCTTATGTACAATGGAATATCACTCAGCCATGAAATCAATGTCATAAGGCTAGTAGCAGCATGATGAGTGGATTTAGGTACGGCGATTCTAATTGAAATAAATCAAACCGAAAAGGACACTTCTCATAAGGTATCACTTATAGAGGGAATGTCAAAACCGTTACACTTGAACTGAATTACAAAACAGAACAGAGTCACACATGCAGAAAACACACTATGGCTGCTTAACGGGAAAAGTGAGGTGGGGTGATACATAAAACAAGGGTTTCAAATTAGCTCAGATACCGTTCCATAAACCCAATATGTAATAGACAAGACCTACTCCTTGCTCAGAGAACTGGACTCAACACGCCCTATTCACCGTACAAGAATATATCTGACTAGTAATAATCTTAAAACCTATGTATTGATATCTCTCTCTTAGTGTGTCAAGTGGGTGTAAAGCGGCATAAACACAGCAGTGAAAAGCAGCTAAACCCCATCATAAAAATAAATTACTTTTACAAACCCATGAAACAAAGACAGTAAAAGAGAGAGAAATTCTTACACAATGCGTTCAGGGGCTGTGATGCAACCTGGATTGACCATATCTAGACCCACAGCTGGATGAGACAGAAGGGTGGACACTCTTGGGGCTGAGAGGTTTGGTGAGGTTGGGTGAGCAAACGCAGACCCTTTAAAGTAATACTGCGTGGTACCCATCGCATGGGTGGCAAATCTCCAGGTTCAAGGGCATCTTCCTACATCGAAAACATGCATGAGAAAACAAAACGATGGTACACCATGTGATGGGGAAAGGTTTCTAAAACGCACCTCATTTCTCTTCTCCTTGTGCCCGGGTTCGCGATTCCAGCCGCTTTACTAACAATCTCCCTACTTGGAGCATCAGCACCTTTAACCTCCTGTTCCGTACAGGTTGCAAATTGTCTTGAGGATGAACGGGTAGACGGGGAACCAGTGAGAGACTAGCTCTTGGTGTTGGGACAGGCACAGGTCACTCTATTTTCCCATCAGGAAGAAGAATTAACCACAGGCTCATCCTCCCCCCCGGAACCAGAACAGGGCCTGAAGCCATCCTGCGCTTTTGCGGCCAGCTCCCAAAAAAGCGAGTTGTAAAATGGAGCTTCAGGGCACTGCAATTCACAAACCTGCAGAGTTATAAATGATAACTCTCGTCCACAAATATATTGAGGGAAGGCAAAGAAGAGGATTTGAAATCAAGGCAGAATTGCAGGAAACAGATTTCAGGAGGTAGATTCGAATCGCCTTTAAAGCACATGAAAAGCGGCAAAACGTTGACAATGATGCCCTTGGCCAAAAAGGGCGTATGCGTTTTTTCCTGAATATATTCAGGAAAAAACGCATACGCCCTTTTTGGCCAACCAAGCAACCTGGAAAGGCAAATCAGCGCTACAAAGAAGACTCGCTACCCATCGGTCAAAAGGGCCATGCTGAAAAAAGTCTCAAAACCAGAAATGCAGGACAGGCCATGGAGAAATGGGAGCCTTGCTACACTGATGGGCGGGATGTAAATTGCCAACAGCCACTCTGGAGAAGTGTACGGTGTGTCCTGAAACATCTAAAAAACACAGCTTAGAGAGCATAGGGCACTTCCACTCATGGGGGTATAAATTGGGAAAATGAAAAATCAGCAAGACACAAGCACCCCAAAGTTTAGGGCTGCTCTGTTGACAAGGACCTCCACTTCATTCCACCTTCAATATCCCAGGAAAGAGAAAAATGGATAAAGAAGTTGTGGTCCTTATGTACAATGGAATATCACTCAGACATGGAATCAATGTCATAAGGCTAGTAGCAGCATGATGAGTGGATTTAGGTACGACGATTCTAAGTGAAATAAGTCACACAGAAAAGGACACTTCTCATAAGGTATCACTTATAGAGGGAATGTCAAAACCGTTACACTTGAACTGAATTACAAAACAGAACAGAGTCACACATGCAGAAAACACACTATGGCTGCTTAACGGGAAAGGTGAGGTGGGGTGATACATAAAACAAGGGTTTCAAATTAGCTCAGATACCGTTCCATAAACCCAATATGTAATAGACAAGACCTACTCCTTGCTCAGAGAACTGGACTCAACACACCCTATTCACCGCACAAGAATATATCTGACTAGTAATAATCTTAAAACCTATGTATTGATATCTCTCTGTTAGTGTGTCAAGTGGGTGTAAAGCGGCATAAACACAGCAGTGAAAAGCAGCTAAACCCCATTATAAAAATAAATTACTTTGAAAAACCCATGAAACAAAGACAGTGAAAGAGAGAGAAATTCTTACACAATGCGTTCAGGGGCTGTGATGCAACCTGGATTGACCATATCTAGACCCACAGCTGGATGAGACATAAGGGTGGACACTCTTGGGGCTGAGAGGTTTGGTGAGGTTGGGTGAGCAAACGCAGACCCTTTAAAGTAATACTGCGTGGTACCCATCGCATGGGTCCCAAATCTCCAGGTTTAAGGGCATCTTCCTACATCGAAAACATGCATGAGAAAACAAAACGATGGTACACCATGTGATGGGGAAAGGTTTCTAAAACGCACCTCATTTCTCTTCTCCTTGTGCCCGGGTTCGCCATTCCAGCCACTTTACTAACAATCTCCCTACTTGGAGCATCAGCACCTTTAACCTCCTGTTCCGTACAGGTTGCAATTTGTCCTGAGGATGAACGGGTAGACGGGGAACCAGTGAGAGACTAGCTCTTGGTGTAGGGACAGGCACAGGTCACTCTATTTTCCCATCAGGAAGAAGAATTAACCACAGGCTCATCCTCCCCCCCGGAACCAGAACAGGGCCTGAAGCCATCCTGCGCTTTTGCGGCCAGCTCCCAAAAAAGCGAGTTGTAAAATGGAGCTTCAGGGCACTGCAATTCACAAACCTGCAGAGTTATAAATGATAACTCTCGTCCACAAATATATTGAGGGAAGGCAAAGAAGAGGATTTGAAATCAAGGCAGAATTGCAGGAAACAGATTTCAGGAGGTAGATTCGAATCGCCTTTAAAGCATATGAAAAGCGGCAAAACGTTGACAATGATGCCCTTGGCCAAAAAGGGCGTATGCGTTTTTTCCTGAATATATTCAGGAAAAAACGCATACGCCCTTTTTGGCCAACCAAGCAACCTGGAAAGGCAAATCAGCGCTACAAAGAAGACTCGCTACCCATCGGTCAAAAGGGCCATGCTGAAAAAAGTCTCAAAACCAGAAATGCAGGACAGGCCATGGAGAAATGGGAGCCTTGCTACACTGATGGGCGGGATGTAAATTGCCAACAGCCACTCTGGAGAAGTGTACGGTGTGTCCTGAAACATCTAAAAAACACAGCTTAGAGAGCATAGGGCACTTCCACTCATGGGGGTATAAATTGGGAAAATGAAAAATCAGCAAGACACAAGCACCCCAAAGTTTAGGGCTGCTCTGTTGACAAGGACCTCCACTTCATTCCACCTTCAATATCCCAGGAAAGAGAAAAATGGATAAAGAAGTTGTGGTCCTTATGTACAATGGAATATCACTCAGACATGGAATCAATGTCATAAGGCTAGTAGCAGCATGATGAGTGGATTTAGGTACGACGATTCTAAGTGAAATAAGTCACACAGAAAAGGACACTTCTCATAAGGTATCACTTATAGAGGGAATGTCAAAACCGTTACACTTGAACTGAATTACAAAACAGAACAGAGTCACACATGCAGAAAACACACTATGGCTGCTTAACGGGAAAGGTGAGGTGGGGTGATACATAAAACAAGGGTTTCAAATTAGCTCAGATACCGTTCCATAAACCCAATATGTAATAGACAAGACCTACTCCTTGCTCAGAGAACTGGACTCAACACACCCTATTCACCGCACAAGAATATATCTGACTAGTAATAATCTTAAAACCTATGTATTGATATCTCTCTGTTAGTGTGTCAAGTGGGTGTAAAGCGGCATAAACACAGCAGTGAAAAGCAGCTAAACCCCATTATAAAAATAAATTACTTTGAAAAACCCATGAAACAAAGACAGTGAAAGAGAGCGAAATTCTTACACAATGCGTTCAGGGGCTGTGATGCAACCTGGATTGACCATATCTAGACCCACAGCTGGATGAGACATAAGGGTGGACACTCTTGGGGCTGAGAGGTTTGGTGAGGTTGGGTGAGCAAACGCAGACCCTTTAAAGTAATACTGCGTGGTACCCATCGCATGGGTCCCAAATCTCCAGGTTTAAGGGCATCTTCCTACATCGAAAACATGCATGAGAAAACAAAACGATGGTACACCATGTGATGGGGAAAGGTTTCTAAAACGCACCTCATTTCTCTTCTCCTTGTGCCCGGGTTCGCCATTCCAGCCGCTTTACTAACAATCTCCCTACTTGGAGCATCAGCTCCTTTAACCTCCTGTACCGTACAGGTTGCAATTTGTCCTGAGGATGAACGGGTAGACGGGGAACCAGTGAGAGACTAGCTCTTGGTGTTGGGACAGGCACAGGTCACTCTATTTTCCCATCAGGAAGAAGAATTAACCACAGGCTCATCCTCCCCCCCGGAACCAGAACAGGGCCTGAAGCCATCCTGCGCTTTTGCGGCCAGCTCCCAAAAAAGCGAGTTGTAAAATGGAGCTTCAGGGCACTGCAATTCACAAACCTGCAGAGTTATAAATGATAACTCTCGTCCACAAATATATTGAGGGAAGGCAAAGAAGAGGATTTGAAATCAAGGCAGAATTGCAGAAAACAGATTTCAGGAGGTAGATTCGAATCGCCTTTAAAGCATATGAAAAGCGGCAAAACGTTGACAATGATGCCCTTGGCCAAAAAGGGCGTATGCGTTTTTTCCTGAATATATTCAGGAAAAAACGCATACGCCCTTTTTGGCCAACCAAGCAACCTGGAAAGGCAAATCAGCGCTACAAAGAAGACTCGCTACCCATCGGTCAAAAGGGCCATGCTGAAAAAAGTCTCAAAACCAGAAATGCAGGACAGGCCATGGAGAAATGGGAGCCTTGCTACACTGATGGGCGGGATGTAAATTGCCAACAGCCACTCTGGAGAAGTGTACGGTGTGTCCTGAAACATCTAAAAAACACAGCTTAGAGAGCATAGGGCACTTCCACTCATGGGGGTATAAATTGGGAAAATGAAAAATCAGCAAGACACAAGCACCCCAAAGTTTAGGGCTGCTCTGTTGACAAGGACCTCCACTTCATTCCACCTTCAATATCCCAGGAAAGAGAAAAATGGATAAAGAAGTTGTGGTCCTTATGTACAATGGAATATCACTCAGACATGGAATCAATGTCATAAGGCTAGTAGCAGCATGATGAGTGGATTTAGGTACGACGATTCTAAGTGAAATAAGTCACACAGAAAAGGACACTTCTCATAAGGTATCACTTATAGAGGGAATGTCAAAACCGTTACACTTGAACTGAATTACAAAACAGAACAGAGTCACACATGCAGAAAACACACTATGGCTGCTTAACGGGAAAGGTGAGGTGGGGTGATACATAAAACAAGGGTTTCAAATTAGCTCAGATACCGTTCCATAAACCCAATATGTAATAGACAAGACCTACTCCTTGCTCAGAGAACTGGACTCAACACACCCTATTCACCGCACAAGAATATATCTGACTAGTAATAATCTTAAAACCTATGTATTGATATCTCTCTGTTAGTGTGTCAAGTGGGTGTAAAGCGGCATAAACACAGCAGTGAAAAGCAGCTAAACCCCATTATAAAAATAAATTACTTTGAAAAACCCATGAAACAAAGACAGTGAAAGAGAGAGAAATTCTTACACAATGCGTTCAGGGGCTGTGATGCAACCTGGATTGACCATATCTAGACCCACAGCTGGATGAGACATAAGGGTGGACACTCTTGGGGCTGAGAGGTTTGGTGAGGTTGGGTGAGCAAACGCAGACCCTTTAAAGTAATACTGCGTGGTACCCATCGCATGGGTCCCAAATCTCCAGGTTTAAGGGCATCTTCCTACATCGAAAACATGCATGAGAAAACAAAACGATGGTACACCATGTGATGGGGAAAGGTTTCTAAAACGCACCTCATTTCTCTTCTCCTTGTGCCCGGGTTCGCCATTCCAGCCGCTTTACTAACAATCTCCCTACTTGGAGCATCAGCTCCTTTAACCTCCTGTTCCGTACAGGTTGCAATTTGTCCTGAGGATGAACGGGTAGACGGGGAACCAGTGAGAGACTAGCTCTTGGTGTTGGGACAGGCACAGGTCACTCTATTTTCCCATCAGGAAGAAGAATTAACCACAGGCTCATCCTCCCCCCCGGAACCAGAACAGGGCCTGAAGCCATCCTGCGCTTTTGCGGCCAGCTCCCAAAAAAGCGAGTTGTAAAATGGAGCTTCAGGGCACTGCAATTCACAAACCTGCAGAGTTATAAATGATAACTCTCGTCCACAAATATATTGAGGGAAGGCAAAGAAGAGGATTTGAAATCAAGGCAGAATTGCAGGAAACAGATTTCAGGAGGTAGATTCGAATCGCCTTTAAAGCATATGAAAAGCGGCAAAACGTTGACAATGATGCCCTTGGCCAAAAAGGGCGTATGCGTTTTTTCCTGAATATATTCAGGAAAAAACGCATACGCCCTTTTTGGCCAACCAAGCAACCTGGAAAGGCAAATCAGCGCTACAAAGAAGACTCGCTACCCATCGGTCAAAAGGGCCATGCTGAAAAAAGTCTCAAAACCAGAAATGCAGGACAGGCCATGGAGAAATGGGAGCCTTGCTACACTGATGGGCGGGATGTAAATTGCCAACAGCCACTCTGGAGAAGTGTACGGTGTGTCCTGAAACATCTAAAAAACACAGCTTAGAGAGCATAGGGCACTTCCACTCATGGGGGTATAAATTGGGAAAATGAAAAATCAGCAAGACACAAGCACCCCAAAGTTTAGGGCTGCTCTGTTGACAAGGACCTCCACTTCATTCCACCTTCAATATCCCAGGAAAGAGAAAAATGGATAAAGAAGTTGTGGTCCTTATGTACAATGGAATATCACTCAGCCATGAAATCAATGTCATAAGGCTAGTAGCAGCATGATGAGTGGATTTAGGTACGACGATTCTAAGTGAAATAAGTCACACAGAAAAGGACACTTCTCATAAGGTATCACTTATAGAGGGAATGTCAAAACCGTTACACTTGAACTGAATTACAAAACAGAACAGAGTCACACATGCAGAAAACACACTATGGCTGCTTAACGGGAAAGGTGAGGTGGGGTGATACATAAAACAAGGGTTTCAAATTAGCTCAGATACCGTTCCATAAACCCAATATGTAATAGACAAGACCTACTCCTTGCTCAGAGAACTGGACTCAACACGCCCTATTCACCGCACAAGAATATATCTGACTAGTAATAATCTTAAAACCTATGTATTGATATCTCTCTGTTAGTGTGTCAAGTGGGTGTAAAGCGGCATAAACACAGTAGTGAAAAGCAGCTAAACCCCATTATAAAAATAAATTACTTTGAAAAACCCATGAAACAAAGACAGTGAAAGAGAGCGAAATTCTTACACAATGCGTTCAGGGGCTGTGATGCAACCTGGATTGACCATATCTAGACCCACAGCTGGATGAGACATAAGGGTGGACACTCTTGGGGCTGAGAGGTTTGGTGAGGTTGGGTGAGCAAACGCAGACCCTTTAAAGTAATACTGCGTGGTACCCATCGCATGGGTCGCAAATCTGCAGGTTCAAGGGCATCTTCCTACATCGAAAACATGCATGAGCAAACAAAAAGATTGTACACCATGTGATGGGGAAAGGTTTCTAAAACGCACCTCATTTCTCTTCTCCTTGTGCCCGGGTTCGCCATTCCAGCCGCTTTACTAATAATCTCCCTACTTGGAGCATCAGCACCTTTAACCTCCTGTTCCGTACAGGTTGCAATTTGTCCTGAGGATGAACGGGTAGACGGGGAACCAGTGAGAGACTAGCTCTTGGTGTTGGGACAGGCACAGGTCACTCTATTTTCCCATCAGGAAGAAGAATTAACCACAGGCTCATCCTCCCCCCCGGAACCAGAACAGGGCCTGAAGCCATCCTGCGCTTTTGCGGCCAGCTCCCAAAAAAGCGAGTTGTAAAATGGAGCTTCAGGGCACTGCAATTCACAAACCTGCAGAGTTATAAATGATAACTCTCGTCCACAAATATATTGAGGGAAGGCAAAGAAGAGGATTTGAAATCAAGGCAGAATTGCAGGACACAGATTTCAGGAGGTAGATTCGAATCGCCTTTAAAGCATATGAAAAGCGGCAAAACGTTGACAATGATGCCCTTGGCCAAAAAGGGCGTATGCGTTTTTTCCTGAATATATTCAGGAAAAAACGCATACGCCCTTTTTGGCCAACCAAGCAACCTGGAAAGGCAAATCAGCGCTACAAAGAAGACTCGCTACCCATCGGTCAAAAGGGATATGCTGAAAAAAGTCTCAAAACCAGAAATGCAGGACAGGCCATGGAGAAATGGGAGCCTTGCTACACTGATGGGCGGGATGTAAATTGCCAACAGCCACTCTGGAGAAGTGTACGGTGTGTCCTGAAACATCTAAAAAACACAGCTTAGAGAGCATAGGGCAATTCCACTCATGGGGTTATAAATTGGGAAAACGAAAAATCAGCAAGACACAAGCACCCCAAAGTTTAGGGCTGCTCTGTTGACAAGGACCTCCACTTCATTCCACCTTCAATATCCTAGGAAAGAGAAAAATGGATAAAGAAGTTGTGGTCCTTATGTACAATGGAATATCACTCAGCCATGAAATCAATGTCATAAGGCTAGTAGCAGCATGATGAGTGGATTTAGGTACGACGATTCTAAGTGAAATAAGTCACACAGAAAAGGACACTTCTCATAAGGTATCACTTATAGAGGGAATGTCAAAACCGTTACACTTGAACTGAATTACAAAACAGAACAGAGTCACACATGCAGAAAACACACTATGGCTGCTTAACGGGAAAGGTGAGGTGGGGTGATACATAAAACAAGGGTTTCAAATTAGCTCAGATACCGTTCCATAAACCCAATATGTAATAGACAAGACCTACTCCTTGCTCAGAGAACTGGACTCAACACGCCCTATTCACCGCACAAGAATATATCTGACTAGTAATAATCTTAAAACCTATGTATTGATATCTCTCTGTTAGTGTGTCAAGTGGGTGTAAAGCGGCATAAACACAGCAGTGAAAAGCAGCTAAACCCCATTATAAAAATAAATTACTTTGAAAAACCCATGAAACAAAGACAGTGAAAGAGAGAGAAATTCTTACACAATGCGTTCAGGGGCTGTGATGCAACCTGGATTGACCATATCTAGAACCACAGCTGGATGAGACATAAGGGTGGACACTCTTGGGGCTGAGAGGTTTGGTGAGGTTGGGTGAGCAAACGCAGACCCTTTAAAGTAATACTGCGTGTTACCCATCGCATGGGTCGCAAATCTCCAGGTTCAAGGGCATCTTCCTACATCGAAAACATGCATGAGAAAACAAAACGATGGTACACCATGTGATGGGGAAAGGTTTCTAAAACGCACCTCATTTCTCTTCTCCTTGTGCCCGGGTTCGCCATTCCAGTCGCTTTACTAATAATCTCCCTACTTGGAGCATCAGCACCTTTAACCTCCTGTTCCGTACAGGTTGCAATTTGTCCTGAGGATGAACGGGTAGACGGGGAACCAGTGAGAGACTAGCTCTTGGTGTTGGGACAGGCACAGGTCACTCTATTTTCCCATCAGGAAGAAGAATTAACCACAGGCTCATCCTCCCCCCCGGAACCAGAACAGGGCCTGAAGCCATCCTGCGCTTTTGCGGCCAGCTCCCAAAAAAGCGAGTTGTAAAATGGAGCTTCAGGGCACGGCAATTCACAAACCTGCAGAGTTATAAATGATTACTCTCGTCCACAAATATATTGAGGGAAGGCAAAGAAGAGGATTTGAAATCAAGGCAGAATTGCAGGAAACAGATTTCAGGAGGTAGATTCGAATCGCCTTTAAAGCACATGAAAAGCAGCAAAACGTTGACAATGATGCCCTTGGCCAAAAAGGGCGTATGCGTTTTTTCCTGAATATATTCAGGAAAAAACGCATACGCCCTTTTTGGCCAACCAAGCAACCTGGAAAGGCAAATCAGCGCTACAAAGAAGACTCGCTACCCATCGGTCAAAAGGGCCATGCTGAAAAAAGTCTCAAAACCAGAAATGCAGGACAGGCCATGGAGAAATGGGAGCCTTGCTACACTGATGGGCGGGATGTAAATTGCCAACAGCCACTCTGGAGAAGTGTACGGTGTGTCCTGAAACATCTAAAAAACACAGCTTAGAGAGCATAGGGCACTTCCACTCATGGGGGTATAAATTGGGAAAATGAAAAATCAGCAAGACACAAGCACCCCAAAGTTTAGGGCTGCTCTGTTGACAAGGACCTCCACTTCATTCCACCTTCAATATCCCAGGAAAGACAAAAATGGATAAAGAAGTTGTGGTCCTTATGTACAATGGAATATCACTCAGCCATGAAATCAATGTCATAAGGCTAGTAGCAGCATGATGAGTGGATTTAGGTACGACGATTCTAAGTGAAATAAGTCACACAGAAAAGGACACTTCTCATAAGGTATCACTTATAGAGGGAATGTCAAAACCGTTACACTTGAACTGAATTACAAAACAGAACAGAGTCACACATGCAGAAAACACACTATGGCTGCTTAACGGGAAAGGTGAGGTGGGGTGATACATAAAACAAGGGTTTCAAATTAGCTCAGATACCGTTCCATAAACCCAATATGTAATAGACAAGACCTACTCCTTGCTCAGAGAACTGGACTCAACACACCCTATTCACCGCACAAGAATATATCTGACTAGTAATAATCTTAAAGCCTATGTATTGATATCTCACTGTTAGTGTGTCAAGTGGGTGTAAAGCGGCATAAACACAGCAGTGAAAAGCAGCTAAACCCCATTATAAAAATAAATTACTTTGAAAAACCCATGAAACAAAGACAGTGAAAGAGAGAGAAATTCTTACACAATGCGTTCAGGGGCTGTGATGCAACCTGGATTGACCATATCTAGACCCACAGCTGGATGAGACATAAGGGTGGACATTCTTGGGGCTGAGAGGTTTGGTGAGGTTGGGTGAGCAAACGCAGACCCTTTAAAGTAATACTGCGTGTTACCCATCGCATGGGTCGCAAATCTCCAGGTTCAAGGGCATCTTCCTACATCGAAAACATGCATGAGAAAACAAAAAGATGGTACACCATGTGATGGGGAAAGGTTTCTAAAACGCACCTCATTTCTCTTCTCCTTGTGCCCGTGTTCGCCATTCCAGTCGCTTTACTAATAATCTCCCTACTTGGAGCATCAGCACCTTTAACCTCCTGTTCCGTACAGGTTGCAATTTGTCCTGAGGATGAACGGGTAGACGGGGAACCAGTGAGAGACTAGCTCTTGGTGTTGGGACAGGCACAGGTCACTCTATTTTCCCATCAGGAAGAAGAATTAACCACAGGCTCATCCTCCCCCCCGGAACCAGAACAGGGCCTGAAGCCATCCTGCGCTTTTGTGGCCAGCTCCCAAAAAAGCGAGTTGTAAAATGGAGCTTCAGGGCACGGCAATTCACAAACCTGCAGAGTTATAAATGATAACTCTCGTCCACAAATATATTGAGGGAAGGCAAAGAAGAGGATTTGAAATCAAGGCAGAATTGCAGGAAACAGATTTCAGGAGGTAGATTCGAATCGCCTTTAAAGCACATGAAAAGCGGTAAAACGTTGACAATGATGCCCTTGGCCAAAAAGGGCGTATGCGTTTTTTCCTGAATATATTCAGGAAAAAACGCATACGCCCTTTTTGGCCAACCAAGCAACCTGGAAAGGCAAATCAGCGCTACAAAGAAGACTCTCTACCCATCGGTCAAAAGGGCCATGCTGAAAAAAGTCTCAAAACCAGAAATGCAGGACAGGCCATGGAGAAATGGGAGCCTTGCTACACTGATGGGCGGGATGTAAATTGCCAACAGCCACTCTGGAGAAGTGTACGGTGTGTCCTGAAACATCTAAAAAACACAGCTTAGAGAGCATAGGGCACTTCCACTCATGGGGGTATAAATTGGGAAAATGAAAAATCAGCAAGACACAAGCACCCCAAAGTTTAGGGCTGCTCTGTTGACAAGGACCTCCACTTCATTCCACCTTCAATATCCCAGGAAAGAGAAAAATGGATAAAGAATTTGTGGTCCTTATGTACAATGGAATATCACTCAGCCATGAAATCAATGTCATAAGGCTAGTAGCAGCATGATGAGTGGATTTAGGTACGGCGATTCTAATTGAAATAAATCAAACCGAAAAGGACACTTCTCATAAGGTATCACTTATAGAGGGAATGTCAAAACCGTTACACTTGAACTGAATTACAAAACAGAACAGAGTCACACATGCAGAAAACACACTATGGCTGCTTAACGGGAAAAGTGAGGTGGGGTGATACATAAAACAAGGGTTTCAAATTAGCTCAGATACCGTTCCATAAACCCAATATGTAATAGACAAGACCTACTCCTTGCTCAGAGAACTGGACTCAACACGCCCTATTCACCGTACAAGAATATATCTGACTAGTAATAATCTTAAAACCTATGTATTGATATCTCTCTCTTAGTGTGTCAAGTGGGTGTAAAGCGGCATAAACACAGCAGTGAAAAGCAGCTAAACCCCATCATAAAAATAAATTACTTTTACAAACCCATGAAACAAAGACAGTAAAAGAGAGAGAAATTCTTACACAATGCGTTCAGGGGCTGTGATGCAACCTGGATTGACCATATCTAGACCCACAGCTGGATGAGACAGAAGGGTGGACACTCTTGGGGCTGAGAGGTTTGGTGAGGTTGGGTGAGCAAACGCAGACCCTTTAAAGTAATACTGCGTGGTACCCATCGCATGGGTGGCAAATCTCCAGGTTCAAGGGCATCTTCCTACATCGAAAACATGCATGAGCAAACAAAAAGATTGTACACCATGTGATGGGGAAAGGTTTCTAAAACGCACCTCATTTCTCTTCTCCTTGTGCCCGGGTTCGCCATTCCAGCCGCTTTACTAATAATCTCCCTACTTGGAGCATCAGCACCTTTAACCTCCTGTTCCGTACAGGTTGCAATTTGTCCTGAGGATGAACGGGTAGACGGGGAACCAGTGAGAGACTAGCTCTTGGTGTTGGGACAGGCACAGGTCACTCTATTTTCCCATCAGGAAGAAGAATTAACCACAGGCTCATCCTCCCCCCCGGAACCAGAACAGGGCCTGAAGCCATCCTGCGCTTTTGCGGCCAGCTCCCAAAAAAGCGAGTTGTAAAATGGAGCTTCAGGGCACGGCAATTCACAGACCTGCAGAGTTATAAATGATAACTCTCGTCCACAAATATATTGAGGGAAGGCAAAGAAGAGGATTTGAAATCAAGGCAGAATTGCAGGAAACAGATTTCAGGAGGTAGATTCGAATCGCCTTTAAAGCACATGAAAAGCAGCAAAACGTTGACAATGATGCCCTTGGCCAAAAAGGGCGTATGCGTTTTTTCCTGAATATATTCAGGAAAAAACGCATACGCCCTTTTTGGCCAACCAAGCAACCTGGAAAGGCAAATCAGCGCTACAAAGAAGACTCGCTACCCATCGGTCAAAAGGGCCATGCTGAAAAAAGTCTCAAAACCAGAAATGCAGGACAGGCCATGGAGAAATGGGAGCCTTGCTACACTGATGGGCGGGATGTAAATTGCCAACAGCCACTCTGGAGAAGTGTACGGTGTGTCCTGAAACATCTAAAAAACACAGCTTAGAGAGCATAGGGCACTTCCACTCATGGGGGTATAAATTGGGAAAATGAAAAATCAGCAAGACACAAGCACCCCAAAGTTTAGGGCTGCTCTGTTGACAAGGACCTCCACTTCATTCCACCTTCAATATCCCAGGAAAGAGAAAAATGGATAAAGAAGTTGTGGTCCTTATGTACAATGGAATATCACTCAGCCATGAAATCAATGTCATAAGGCTAGTAGCAGCATGATGAGTGGATTTAGCTACGGCGATTCTAATTGAAATAAATCAAACCGAAAAGGACACTTCTCATAAGGTATCACTTATAGAGGGAATGTCAAAACCGTTACACTTGAACTGAATTACAAAACAGAACAGAGTCACACATGCAGAAAACACACTATGGCTGCTTAACGGGAAAAGTGAGGTGGGGTGATACATAAAACAAGGGTTTCAAATTAGCTCAGATACCGTTCCATAAACCCAATATGTAATAGACAAGACCTACTCCTTGCTCAGAGAACTGGACTCAACACGCCCTATTCACCGTACAAGAATATATCTGACTAGTAATAATCTTAAAACCTATGTATTGATATCTCTCTCTTAGTGTGTCAAGTGGGTGTAAAGCGGCATAAACACAGCAGTGAAAAGCAGCTAAACCCCATCATAAAAATAAATTACTTTTACAAACCCATGAAACAAAGACAGTAAAAGAGAGAGAAATTCTTACACAATGCGTTCAGGGGCTGTGATGCAACCTGGATTGACCATATCTAGACCCACAGCTGGATGAGACAGAAGGGTGGACACTCTTGGGGCTGAGAGGTTTGGTGAGGTTGGGTGAGCAAACGCAGACCCTTTAAAGTAATACTGCGTGGTACCCATCGCATGGGTGGCAAATCTCCAGGTTCAAGGGCATCTTCCTACATCGAAAACATGCATGAGCAAACAAAAAGATTGTACACCATGTGATGGGGAAAGGTTTCTAAAACGCACCTCATTTCTCTTCTCCTTGTGCCCGGGTTCGCCATTCCAGCCGCTTTACTAATAATCTCCCTACTTGGAGCATCAGCACCTTTAACCTCCTGTTCCGTACAGGTTGCAATTTGTCCTGAGGATGAACGGGTAGACGGGGAACCAGTGAGAGACTAGCTCTTGGTGTTGGGACAGGCACAGGTCACTCTATTTTCCCATCAGGAAGAAGAATTAACCACAGGCTCATCCTCCCCCCCGGAACCAGAACAGGGCCTGAAGCCATCCTGCGCTTTTGCGGCCAGCTCCCAAAAAAGCGAGTTGTAAAATGGAGCTTCAGGGCACGGCAATTCACAGACCTGCAGAGTTATAAATGATAACTCTCGTCCACAAATATATTGAGGGAAGGCAAAGAAGAGGATTTGAAATCAAGGCAGAATTGCAGGAAACAGATTTCAGGAGGTAGATTCGAATCGCCTTTAAAGCACATGAAAAGCAGCAAAACGTTGACAATGATGCCCTTGGCCAAAAAGGGCGTATGCGTTTTTTCCTGAATATATTCAGGAAAAAACGCATACGCCCTTTTTGGCCAACCAAGCAACCTGGAAAGGCAAATCAGCGCTACAAAGAAGACTCGCTACCCATCGGTCAAAAGGGCCATGCTGAAAAAAGTCTCAAAACCAGAAATGCAGGACAGGCCATGGAGAAATGGGAGCCTTGCTACACTGATGGGCGGGATGTAAATTGCCAACAGCCACTCTGGAGAAGTGTACGGTGTGTCCTGAAACATCTAAAAAACACAGCTTAGAGAGCATAGGGCACTTCCACTCATGGGGGTATAAATTGGGAAAATGAAAAATCAGCAAGACACAAGCACCCCAAAGTTTAGGGCTGCTCTGTTGACAAGGACCTCCACTTCATTCCACCTTCAATATCCCAGGAAAGAGAAAAATGGATAAAGAAGTTGTGGTCCTTATGTACAATGGAATATCACTCAGCCATGAAATCAATGTCATAAGGCTAGTAGCAGCATGATGAGTGGATTTAGCTACGGCGATTCTAATTGAAATAAATCAAACCGAAAAGGACACTTCTCATAAGGTATCACTTATAGAGGGAATGTCAAAACCGTTACACTTGAACTGAATTACAAAACAGAACAGAGTCACACATGCAGAAAACACACTATGGCTGCTTAACGGGAAAAGTGAGGTGGGGTGATACATAAAACAAGGGTTTCAAATTAGCTCAGATACCGTTCCATAAACCCAATATGTAATAGACAAGACCTACTCCTTGCTCAGAGAACTGGACTCAACACGCCCTATTCACCGTACAAGAATATATCTGACTAGTAATATACTTAAAACCTATGTATTGATATCTCTCTCTTAGTGTGTCAAGTGGGTGTAAAGCGGCATAAACACAGCAGTGAAAAGCAGCTAAACCCCATCATAAAAATAAATTACTTTTACAAACCCATGAAACAAAGACAGTAAAAGAGAGAGAAATTCTTACACAATGCGTTCAGGGGCTGTGATGCAACCTGGATTGACCATATCTAGACCCACAGCTGGATGAGACATAAGGGTGGACACTCTTGGGGCTGAGAGGTTTGGTGAGGTTGGGTGAGCAAACGCAGACCCTTTAAAGTAATACTGCGTGTTACCCATCGCATGGGTCGCAAATCTCCAGGTTCAAGGGCATCTTCCTACATCGAAAACATGCATGAGCAAACAAAAAGATTGTACACCATGTGATGGGGAAAGGTTTCTAAAACGCACCTCATTTCTCTTCTCCTTGTGCCCCGGTTCGCCATTCCAGCCGCTTTACTAATAATCTCCCTACTAGGAGCATCAGCACCTTTAACCTCCTGTTCCGTACAGGTTGCAATTTGTCCTGAGGATGAACGGGTAGACGGGGAACCAGTGAGAGACTAGCTCTTGGTGTTGGGACAGGCACAGGTCACTCTATTTTCCCATCAGGAAGAAGAATTAACCACAGGCTCATCCTCCCCCCCGGAACCAGAACAGGGCCTGAAGCCATCCTGCGCTTTTGCGGCCAGCTCCCAACAAAGCGAGTTGTAAAATGGAGCTTCAGGGCACGGCAATTCACAAACCTGCAGAGTTATAAATGATAACTCTCGTCCACAAATATATTGAGGGAAGGCAAAGAAGAGGATTTGAAATCAAGGCAGAATTGCAGGAAACAGATTTCAGGAGGTAGATTCGAATCGCCTTTAAAGCACATGAAAAGCAGCAAAACGTTGACAATGATGCCCTTGGCCAAAAAGGGCTTATGCGTTTTTTCCTGAATATATTCAGGAAAAAACGCATACGCCCTTTTTGGCCAACCAAGCAACCTGGAAAGGCAAATCAGCGCTACAAAGAAGACTCGCTACCCATCGGTCAAAAGGGCCATGCTGAAAAAAGTCTCAAAACCAGAAATGCAGGACAGGCCATGGAGAAATGGGAGCCTTGCTACACTGATGGGCGGGATGTAAATTGCCAACAGCCACTCTGGAGAAGTGTACGGTGTGTCCTGAAACATCTAAAAAACACAGCTTAGAGAGCATAGGGCACTTCCACTCATGGGGGTATAAATTGGGAAAATGAAAAATCAGCAAGACACAAGCACCCCAAAGTTTAGGGCTGCTCTGTTGACAAGGACCTCCACTTCATTCCACCTTCAATATCCCAGGAAAGAGAAAAATGGATAAAGAAGTTGTGGTCCTTATGTACAATGGAATATTACTCAGCCATGGAATCAATGTCATAAGGCTAGTAGCAGCATGATGAGTGGATTTAGGTACGACGATTCTAAGTGAAATAAGTCAAACAGAAAAGGACACTTCTCATAAGGTATCACTTATAGAGGGAATGTAAAAACCGTTACACTTGAACTGAATTACAAAACAGAACAGAGTCACACATGCAGAAAACACACTATGGCTGCTTAACGGGAAAGGTGAGGTGGGGTGATACATAAAACAAGGGTTTCAAATTAGCTCAGATACCGTTCCATAAACCCAATATGTAATAGACAAGACCTACTCCTTGCTCAGAGAACTGGACTCAACACACCCTATTCACCGCACAAGAATATATCCGACTAGTAATAATCTTAAAACCTATGTATTGATATCTCTCTGTTAGTGTGTCAAGTGGGTGTAAAGCGGCATAAACACAGCAGTGAAAAGCAGCTAAACCCCATTATAAAAATAAATTACTTTGAAAAACCCATGAAACAAAGACAGTGAAAGAGAGCGAAATTCTTACACAATGCGTTCAGGGGCTGTGATGCAACCTGGATTGACCATATCTAGACCCACAGCTGGATGAGACATAAGGGTGGACACTCTTGGGGCTGAGAGGTTTGGTGAGGTTGGGTGAGCAAACGCAGACCCTTTAAAGTAATACTGCGTGGTACCCATCGCATGGATCCCAAATCTCCAGGTTTAAGGGCATCTTCCTACATCGAAAACATGCATGAGAAAACAAAACGATGGTACACCATGTGATGGGGAAAGGTTTCTAAAACGCACCTCATTTCTCTTCTCCTTGTGCCCGGGTTCGCCATTCCAGCCGCTTTACTAACAATCTCCCTACTTGGAGCATCAGCACCTTTAACCTCCTGTTCCGTACAGGTTGCAATTTGTCCTGAGGATGAACGGGTAGACGGGGAACCAGTGAGAGACTAGCTCTTGGTGTTGGGACAGGCACAGGTCACTCTATTTTCCCATCAGGAAGAAGAATTAACCACAGGCTCATCCTCCCCCCCGGAACCAGAACAGGGCCTGAAGCCATCCTGCGCTTTTGCGGCCAGCTCCCAAAAAAGCGAGTTGTAAAATGGAGCTTCAGGGCACTGCAATTCACAAACCTGCAGAGTTATAAATGATAACTCTCGTCCACAAATATATTGAGGGAAGGCAAAGAAGAGGATTTGAAATCAAGGCAGAATTGCAGGAAACAGATTTCAGGAGGTAGATTCGAATCGCCTTTAAAGCACATGAAAAGCAGCAAAACGTTGACAATGATGCCCTTGGCCAAAAAGGGCGTATGCGTTTTTTCCTGAATATATTCAGGAAAAAACGCATACGCCCTTTTTGGCCAACCAAGCAACCTGGAAAGGCAAATCAGCGCTACAAAGAAGACTCGCTACCCATCGGTCAAAAGGGCCATGCTGAAAAAAGTCTCAAAACCAGAAATGCAGGACAGGCCATGGAGAAATGGGAGCCTTGCTACACTGATGGGCGGGATGTAAATTGCCAACAGCCACTCTGGAGAAGTGTACGGTGTGTCCTGAAACATCTAAAAAACACAGCTTAGAGAGCATAGGGCACTTCCACTCATGGGGGTATAAATTGGGAAAATGAAAAATCAGCAAGACACAAGCACCCCAAAGTTTAGGGCTGCTCTGTTGACAAGGACCTCCACTTCATTCCACCTTCAATATCCCAGGAAAGAGAAAAATGGATAAAGAAGTTGTGGTCCTTATGTACAATGGAATATCACTCAGCCATGAAATCAATGTCATAAGGCTAGTAGCAGCATGATGAGTGGATTTAGGTACGGCGATTCTAAGGGAAATAAGTCACACAGAAAAGGACACTTCTCATAAGGTATCACTTATAGAGGGAATGTCAAAACCGTTACACTTGAACTGAATTACAAAACAGAACAGAGTCACACATGCAGAAAACACACTATGGCTGCTTAACGGGAAAGGTGAGGTGGGGTGATACATAAAACAAGGGTTTCAAATTAGCTCAGATACCGTTCCATAAACCCAATATGTAATAGAGAAGACCTACTCCTTGCTCAGAGAACTGGACTCAACACGCCCTATTCACCGCACAAGAATATATCTGACTAGTAATAATCTTAAAACCTATGTATTGATATCTCTCTCTTAGTGTGTGAAGTGGGTGTAAAGCGGCATAAACACAGCAGTGAAAAGCAGCTAAACCCCATTATAAAAATAAATTACTTTTACAAACCGATGAAACAAAGACAGTGAAAGAGAGAGAAATTCTTACACAATGCGTTCAGGGGCTGTGATGCAACCTGGATTGACCATATGTAGACCCACAGCTGGATGAGACATAAGGGTGGACACTCTTGGGGCTGACAGGTTTGGTGAGGTTGGGTGAGCAAACGCAGACCCTTTAAAGTAATACTGCGTGTTACCCATCGCATGGGTCGCAAATCTCCAGGTTCAAGGGCATCTTCCTACATCGAAAACATGCATGAGAAAACAAAAAGATGGTACACCATGTGATGGGGAAAGGTTTCTAAAACGCACCTCATTTCTCTTCTCCTTGTGCCCGGGTTCGCCATTCCAGTCGCTTTACTAATAATCTCCCTACTTGGAGCATCAGCACCTTTAACCTCCTGTTCCATACAGGTTGCAATTTGTCCTGAGGATGAACGGGTAGACGGGGAACCAGTGAGAGACTAGCTCTTGGTGTTGGGACAGGCACAGGTCACTCTATTTTCCCATCAGGAAGAAGAATTAACCACAGGCTCATCCTCCCCCCCGGAACCAGAACAGGGCCTGAAGCCATCCTGCGCTTTTGCGGCCAGCTCCCAACAAAGCGAGTTGTAAAATGGAGCTTCAGGGCACGGCAATTCACAAACCTGCAGAGTTATAAATGATAACTCTCGTCCACAAATATATTGAGGGAAGGCAAAGAAGAGGATTTGAAATCAAGGCAGAATTGCAGGAAACAGATTTCAGGAGGTAGATTCGAATCGCCTTTAAAGCACATGAAAAGCAGCAAAACGTTGACAATGATGCCCTTGGCCAAAAAGGGCGTATGCGTTTTTTCCTGAATATATTCAGGAAAAAACGCATACGCCCTTTTTGGCCAACCAAGCAACCTGGAAAGGCAAATCAGCGCTACAAAGAAGACTCGCTACCCATCGGTCAAAAGGGCCATGCTGAAAAAAGTCTCAAAACCAGAAATGCAGGACAGGCCATGGAGAAATGGGAGCCTTGCTACACTGATGGGCGGGATGTAAATTGCCAACAGCCACTCTGGAGAAGTGTACGGTGTGTCCTGAAACATCTAAAAAACACAGCTTAGAGAGCATAGGGCACTTCCACTCATGGGGGTATAAATTGGGAAAATGAAAAATCAGCAAGACACAAGCACCCCAAAGTTTAGGGCTGCTCTGTTGACAAGGACCTCCACTTCATTCCACCTTCAATATCCCAGGAAAGAGAAAAATGGATAAAGAAGTTGTGGTCCTTATGTACAATGGAATATTACTCAGCCATGGAATCAATGTCATAAGGCTAGTAGCAGCATGATGAGTGGATTTAGGTACGACGATTCTAAGTGAAATAAGTCAAACAGAAAAGGACACTTCTCATAAGGTATCACTTATAGAGGGAATGTCAAAACCGTTACACTTGAACTGAATTACAAAACAGAACAGAGTCACACATGCAGAAAACACACTATGGCTGCTTAACGGGAAAGGTGAGGTGGGGTGATACATAAAACAAGGGTTTCAAATTAGCTCAGATACCGTTCCATAAACCCAATATGTAATAGACAAGACCTACTCCTTGCTCAGAGAACTGGACTCAACACACCCTATTCACCGCACAAGAATATATCTGACTAGTAATAATCTTAAAACCTATGTATTGATATCTCTCTGTTAGTGTGTCAAGTGGGTGTAAAGCGGCATAAACACAGCAGTGAAAAGCAGCTAAACCCCATTATAAAAATAAATTACTTTGAAAAACCCATGAAACAAAGACAGTGAAAGAGAGCGAAATTCTTACACAATGCGTTCAGGGGCTGTGATGCAACCTGGATTGACCATATCTAGACCCACAGCTGGATGAGACATAAGGGTGGACACTCTTGGGGCTGAGAGGTTTGGTGAGGTTGGGTGAGCAAACGCAGACCCTTTAAAGTAATACTGCGTGGTACCCATCGCATGGATCCCAAATCTCCAGGTTTAAGGGCATCTTCCTACATCGAAAACATGCATGAGAAAACAAAACGATGGTACACCATGTGATGGGGAAAGGTTTCTAAAACGCACCTCATTTCTCTTCTCCTTGTGCCCGGGTTCGCCATTCCAGCCGCTTTACTAACAATCTCCCTACTTGGAGCATCAGCACCTTTAACCTCCTGTTCCGTACAGGTTGCAATTTGTCCTGAGGATGAACGGGTAGACGGGGAACCAGTGAGAGACTAGCTCTTGGTGTTGGGACAGGCACAGGTCACTCTATTTTCCCATCAGGAAGAAGAATTAACCACAGGCTCATCCTCCCCCCCGGAACCAGAACAGGGCCTGAAGCCATCCTGCGCTTTTGCGGCCAGCTCCCAAAAAAGCGAGTTGTAAAATGGAGCTTCAGGGCACTGCAATTCACAAACCTGCAGAGTTATAAATGATAACTCTCGTCCACAAATATATTGAGGGAAGGCAAAGAAGAGGATTTGAAATCAAGGCAGAATTGCAGGAAACAGATTTCAGGAGGTAGATTCGAATCGCCTTTAAAGCACATGAAAAGCAGCAAAACGTTGACAATGATGCCCTTGGCCAAAAAGGGCGTATGCGTTTTTTCCTGAATATATTCAGGAAAAAACGCATACGCCCTTTTTGGCCAACCAAGCAACCTGGAAAGGCAAATCAGCGCTACAAAGAAGACTCGCTACCCATCGCTCAAAAGGGCCATGCTGAAAAAAGTCTCAAAACCAGAAATGCAGGACAGGCCATGGAGAAATGGGAGCCTTGCTACACTGATGGGCGGGATGTAAATTGCCAACAGCCACTCTGGAGAAGTGTACGGTGTGTCCTGAAACATCTAAAAAACACAGCTTAGAGAGCATAGGGCACTTCCACTCATGGGGGTATAAATTGGGAAAATGAAAAATCAGCAAGACACAAGCACCCCAAAGTTTAGGGCTGCTCTGTTGACAAGGACCTCCACTTCATTCCACCTTCAATATCCCAGGAAAGAGAAAAATGGATAAAGAAGTTGTGGTCCTTATGTACAATGGAATATCACTCAGCCATGGAATCAATGTCATAAGGCTAGTAGCAGCATGATGAGTGGATTTAGGTACGGCGATTCTAAGGGAAATAAGTCACACAGAAAAGGACACTTCTCATAAGGTATCACTTATAGAGGGAATGTCAAAACCGTTACACTTGAACTGAATTACAAAACAGAACAGAGTCACACATGCAGAAAACACACTATGGCTGCTTAACGGGAAAGGTGAGGTGGGGTGATACATAAAACAAGGGTTTCAAATTAGCTCAGATACCGTTCCATAAACCCAATATGTAATAGACAAGACCTACTCCTTGCTCAGAGAACTGGACTCAACACGCCCTATTCACCGCACAAGAATATATCTGACTAGTAATAATCTTAAAACCTATGTATTGATATCTCTCTCTTAGTGTGTGAAGTGGGTGTAAAGCGGCATAAACACAGCAGTGAAAAGCAGCTAAACCCCATTATAAAAATAAATTACTTTTACAAACCGATGAAACAAAGACAGTGAAAGAGAGAGAAATTCTTACACAATGCGTTCAGGGGCTGTGATGCAACCTGGATTGACCATATGTAGACCCACAGCTGGATGAGACATAAGGGTGGACACTCTTGGGGCTGACAGGTTTGGTGAGGTTGGGTGAGCAAACGCAGACCCTTTAAAGTAATACTGCGTGTTACCCATCGCATGGGTCGCAAATCTCCAGGTTCAAGGGCATCTTCCTACATCGAAAACATGCATGAGAAAACAAAAAGATGGTACACCATGTGATGGGGAAAGGTTTCTAAAACGCACCTCATTTCTCTTCTCCTTGTGCCCGGGTTCGCCATTCCAGTCGCTTTACTAATAATCTCCCTACTTGGAGCATCAGCACCTTTAACCTCCTGTTCCATACAGGTTGCAATTTGTCCTGAGGATGAACGGGTAGACGGGGAACCAGTGAGAGACTAGCTCTTGGTGTTGGGACAGGCACAGGTCACTCTATTTTCCCATCAGGAAGAAGAATTAACCACAGGCTCATCCTCCCCCCCGGAACCAGAACAGGGCCTGAAGCCATCCTGCGCTTTTGCGGCCAGCTCCCCACAAAGCGAGTTGTAAAATGGAGCTTCAGGGCACGGCAATTCACAAACCTGCAGAGTTATAAATGATAACTCTCGTCCACAAATATATTGAGGGAAGGCAAAGAAGAGGATTTGAAATCAAGGCAGAATTGCAGGAAACAGATTTCAGGAGGTAGATTCGAATCGCCTTTAAAGCACATGAAAAGCAGCAAAACGTTGACAATGATGCCCTTGGCCAAAAAGGGCGTATGCGTTTTTTCCTGAATATATTCAGGAAAAAACGTATACGCCCTTTTTGGCCAACCAAGCAACCTGGAAAGGCAAATCAGCGCTACAAAGAAGACTCGCTACCCATCGGTCAAAAGGGCCATGCTGAAAAAAGTCTCAAAACCAGAAATGCAGGACAGGCCATGGAGAAATGGGAGCCTTGCTACACTGATGGGCGGGATGTAAATTGCCAACAGCCACTCTGGAGAAGTGTACGGTGTGTCCTGAAACATCTAAAAAACACAGCTTAGAGAGCATAGGGCACTTCCACTCATGGGGGTATAAATTGGGAAAATGAAAAATCAGCAAGACACAAGCACCCCAAAGTTTAGGGCTGCTCTGTTGACAAGGACCTCCACTTCATTCCACCTTCAATATCCCAGGAAAGAGAAAAATGGATAAAGAAGTTGTGGTCCTTATGTACAATGGAATATCACTCAGCCATGAAATCAATGTCATAAGGCTAGTAGCAGCATGATGAGTGGATTTAGGTACGACGATTCTAAGTGAAATAAGTCACACAGAAAAGGACACTTCTCATAAGGTATCACTTATAGAGGGAATGTCAAAACCGTTACACTTGAACTGAATTACAAAACAGAACAGAGTCACACATGCAGAAAACACACTATGGCTGCTTAACGGGAAAGGTGAGGTGGGGTGATACATAAAACAAGGGTTTCAAATTAGCTCAGATACCGTTCCATAAACCCAATATGTAATAGACAAGACCTACTCCTTGCTCAGAGAACTGGACTCAACACACCCTATTCACCGCACAAGAATATATCTGACTAGTAATAATCTTAAAGCCTATGTATTGATATCTCACTGTTAGTGTGTCAAGTGGGTGTAAAGTGGCATAAACACAGCAGTGAAAAGCAGCTAAACCCCATTATAAAAATAAATTACTTTTACAAACCGATGAAACAAAGACAGTGAAAGAGAGAGAAATTCTTACACAATGCGTTCAGGGGCTGTGATGCAACCTGGATTGACCATATGTAGACCCACAGCTGGATGAGACATAAGGGTGGACACTCTTGGGGCTGAGAGGTTTGGTGAGGTTGGGTGAGCAAACGCAGACCCTTTAAAGTAATACTGCGTGGTACCCATCGCATGGGTCGCAAATCTCCAGGTTCAAGGGCATCTTCCTACATCGAAAACATGCATGAGAAAACAAAAAGATGGTACACCATGTGATGGGGAAAGTTTTCTAAAACGCACCTCATTTCTCTTCCCCTTGTGCCCGGGTTCGCCATTCCAGTCGCTTTACTAATAATCTCCCTACTTGGAGCATCAGCACCTTTAACCTCCTGTTCCATACAGGTTGCAATTTGTCCTGAGGATGAACGGGTAGACGGGGAACCAGTGAGAGACTAGCTCTTGGTGTTGGGACAGGCACAGGTCACTCTATTTTCCCATCAGGAAGAAGAATTAACCACAGGCTCATCCTCCCCCCCGGAACCAGAACAGGGCCTGAAGCCATCCTGCGCTTTTGCGGCCAGCTCCCAAAAAAGCGAGTTGTAAAATGGAGCTTCAGGGCACGGCAATTCACAAACCTGCAGAGTTATAAATGATAACTCTCGTCCACAAATATATTGAGGGAAGGCAAAGAAGAGGATTTGAAATCAAGGCAGAATTGCAGGAAACAGATTTCAGGAGGTAGATTCGAATCGCCTTTAAAGCACATGAAAAGCAGCAAAACGTTGACAATGATGCCCTTGGCCAAAAAGGGCGTATGCGTTTTTTCCTGAATATATTCAGGAAAAAACGCATACGCCCCTTTTGGCCAACCAAGCAACCTGGAAAGGCAAATCAGCGCTACAAAGAAGACTCGCTACCCATCGGTCAAAAGGGCCATGCTGAAAAAAGTCTCAAAACCAGAAATGCAGGACAGGCCATGGAGAAATGGGAGCCTTGCTACACTGATGGGCGGGATGTAAATTGCCAACAGCCACTCTGGAGAAGTGTACGGTGTGTCCTGAAACATCTAAAAAACACAGCTTAGAGAGCATAGGGCACTTCCACTCATGGGGGTATAAATTGGGAAAATGAAAAATCAGCAAGACACAAGCACCCCAAAGTTTAGGGCTGCTCTGTTGACAAGGACCTCCACTTCATTCCACCTTCAATATCCCAGGAAAGAGAAAAATGGATAAAGAAGTTGTGGTCCTTATGTACAATGGAATATCACTCAGCCATGAAATCAATGTCATAAGGCTAGTAGCAGCATGATGAGTGGATTTAGGTACGACGATTCTAAGTGAAATAAGTCACACAGAAAAGGACACTTCTCATAAGGTATCACTTATAGAGGGAATGTCAAAACCGTTACACTTGAACTGAATTACAAAACAGAACAGAGTCACACATGCAGAAAACACACTATGGCTGCTTAACGGGAAAGGTGAGGTGGGGTGATACATAAAACAAGGGTTTCAAATTAGCTCAGATACCGTTCCATAAACCCAATATGTAATAGACAAGACCTACTCCTTGCTCAGAGAACTGGACTCAACACACCCTATTCACCGCACAAGAATATATCTGACTAGTAATAATCTTAAAGCCTATGTATTGATATCTCACTGTTAGTGTGTCAAGTGGGTGTAAAGCGGCATAAACACAGCAGTGAAAAGCAGCTAAACCCCATTATAAAAATAAATTACTTTGAAAAACCCATGAAACAAAGACAGTGAAAGAGAGAGAAATTCTTACACAATGCGTTCAGGGGCTGTGATGCAACCTGGATTGACCATATCTAGACCCACAGCTGGATGAGACATAAGGGTGGACACTCTTGGGGCTGAGAGGTTTGGTGAGGTTGGGTGAGCAAACGCAGACCCTTTAAAGTAATACTGCGTGTTACCCATCGCATGGGTCCCAAATCTCCAGGTTTAAGGGCATCTTCCTACATCGAAAACATGCATGAGAAAACAAAACGATGGTACACCATGTGATGGGGAAAGGTTTCTAAAACGCACCTCATTTCTCTTCTCCTTGTGCCCGGGTTCGCCATTCCAGCCACTTTACTAACAATCTCCCTACTTGGAGCATCAGCACCTTTAACCTCCTGTTCCGTACAGGTTGCAATTTGTCCTGAGGATGAACGGGTAGACGGGGAACCAGTGAGAGACTAGCTCTTGGTGTTGGGACAGGCACAGGTCACTCTATTTTCCCATCAGGAAGAAGAATTAACCACAGGCTCATCCTCCCCCCCGGAACCAGAACAGGGCCTGAAGCCATCCTGCGCTTTTGCGGCCAGCTCCCAAAAAAGCGAGTTGTAAAATGGAGCTTCAGGGCACTGCAATTCACAAACCTGCAGAGTTATAAATGATAACTCTCGTCCACAAATATATTGAGGGAAGGCAAAGAAGAGGATTTGAAATCAAGGCAGAATTGCAGGAAACAGATTTCAGGAGGTAGATTCGAATCGCCTTTAAAGCACATGAAAAGCGGCAAAACGTTGACAATGATGCCCTTGGCCAAAAAGGGCGTATGCGTTTTTTCCTGAATATATTCAGGAAAAAACGCATACGCCCTTTTTGGCCAACCAAGAAACCTGGAAAGGCAAATCAGCGCTACAAAGAAGACTCGCTACCCATCGGTCAAAAGGGCCATGCTGAAAAAAGTCTCAAAACCAGAAATGCAGGACAGGCCATGGAGAAATGGGAGCCTTGCTACACTGATGGGCGGGATGTAAATTGCCAACAGCCACTCTGGAGAAGTGTACGGTGTGTCCTGAAACATCTAAAAAACACAGCTTAGAGAGCATAGGGCACTTCCACTCATGGGGGTATAAATTGGGAAAATGAAAAATCAGCAAGACACAAGCACCCCAAAGTTTAGGGCTGCTCTGTTGACAAGGACCTCCACTTCATTCCACCTTCAATATCCTAGGAAAGAGAAAAATGGATAAAGAAGTTGTGGTCCTTATGTACAATGGAATATCACTCAGCCATGAAATCAATGTCATAAGGCTAGTAGCAGCATGATGAGTGGATTTAGGTACGACGATTCTAAGTGAAATAAGTCACACAGAAAAGGACACTTCTCATAAGGTATCACTTATAGAGGGAATGTCAAAACCGTTACACTTGAACTGAATTACAAAACAGAACAGAGTCACACATGCAGAAAACACACTATGGCTGCTTAACGGGAAAGGTGAGGTGGGGTGATACATAAAACAAGGGTTTCAAATTAGCTCAGATACCGTTCCATAAACCCAATATGTAATAGACAAGACCTACTCCTTGTTCAGAGAACTGGACTCAACACGCCCTATTCACCGCACAAGAATATATCTGACTAGTAATAATCTTAAAACCTATGTATTGATATCTCTCTGTTAGTGTGTCAAGTGGGTGTAAAGCGGCATAAACACAGCAGTGAAAAGCAGCTAAACCCCATTATAAAAATAAATTACTTTTACAAACCCATGAAACAAAGACAGTGAAAGAGAGTGAAATTCTTACACAATGCGTTCAGGGGCTGTGATGCAACCTGGATTGACCATATCTAGACCCACAGCTGGATGAGACATAAGGGTGGACACTCTTGGGGCTGAGAGGTTTGGTGAGGTTGGGTGAGCAAACGCAGACCCTTTAAAGTAATACTGCGTGGTACCCATCGCATGGGTCCCAAATCTCCAGGTTCAAGGGCATCTTCCTACATCGAAAACATGCATGAGAAAACAAAAAGATGGTACACCATGTGATGGGGAAAGGTTTCTAAAACGCACCTCATTTCTCTTCTCCTTGTGCCCGGGTTCGCCATTCCAGTCGCTTTACTAATAATCTCCCTACTTGGAGCATCAGCACCTTTAACCTCCTGTTCCATACAGGTTGCAATTTGTCCTGAGGATGAACGGGTAGACGGGGAACCAGTGAGAGACTAGCTCTTGGTGTTGGGACAGGCACAGGTCACTCTATTTTCCCATCAGGAAGAAGAATTAACCACAGGCTCATCCTCCCCCCCGGAACCAGAACAGGGCCTGAAGCCATCCTGCGCTTTTGCGGCCAGCTCCCAAAAAAGCGAGTTGTAAAATGGAGCTTCAGGGCACGGCAATTCACAAACCTGCAGAGTTATAAATGATAACTCTCGTCCACAAATATATTGAGGGAAGGCAAAGAAGAGGATTTGAAATCAAGGCAGAATTGCAGGAAACAGATTTCAGGAGGTAGATTCGAATCGCCTTTAAAGCACATGAAAAGCAGCAAAACGTTGACAATGATGCCCTTGGCCAAAAAGGGCGTATGCGTTTTTTCCTGAATATATTCAGGAAAAAACGCATACGCCCTTTTTGGCCAACCAAGCAACCTGGAAAGGCAAATCAGCGCTACAAAGAAGACTCGCTACCCATCGGTCAAAAGGGCCATGCTGAAAAAAGTCTCAAAACCAGAAATGCAGGACAGGCCATGGAGAAATGGGAGCCTTGCTACACTGATGGGCGGGATGTAAATTGCCAACAGCCACTCTGGAGAAGTGTACGGTGTGTCCTGAAACATCTAAAAAACACAGCTTAGAGAGCATAGGGCACTTCCACTCATGGGGGTATAAATTGGGAAAATGAAAAATCAGCAAGACACAAGCACCCCAAAGTTTAGGGCTGCTCTGTTGACAAGGACCTCCACTTCATTCCACCTTCAATATCCCAGGAAAGAAAAAAATGGATAAAGAAGTTGTGGTCCTTATGTACAATGGAATATCACTCAGCCATGAAATCAATGTCATAAGGCTAGTAGCAGCATGATGAGTGGATTTAGGTACGACGATTCTAAGTGAAATAAGTCACACAGAAAAGGACACTTCTCATAAGGTATCACTTATAGAGGGAATGTCAAAACCGTTACACTTGAACTGAATTACAAAACAGAACAGAGTCACACATGCAGAAAACACACTATGGCTGCTTAACGGGAAAGGTGAGGTGGGGTGATACATAAAACAAGGGTTTCAAATTAGCTCAGATACCGTTCCATAAACCCAATATGTAATAGACAAGACCTACTCCTTGCTCAGAGAACTGGACTCAACACACCCTATTCACCGCACAAGAATATATCTGACTAGTAATAATCTTAAAACCTATGTATTGATATCTCTCTGTTAGTGTGTCAAGTGGGTGTAAAGCGGCATAAACACAGCAGTGAAAAGCAGCTAAACCCCATTATAAAAATAAATTACTTTGAAAAACCCATGAAACAAAGACAGTGAAAGAGAGCGAAATTCTTACACAATGCGTTCAGGGGCTGTGATGCAACCTGGATTGACCATATCTAGACCCACAGCTGGATGAGACATAAGGGTGGACACTCTTGGGGCTGAGAGGTTTGGTGAGGTTGGGTGAGCAAACGCAGACCCTTTAAAGTAATACTGCGTGGTACCCATCGCATGGGTCCCAAATCTCCAGGTTTAAGGGCATCTTCCTACATCGAAAACATGCATGAGAAAACAAAACGATGGTACACCATGTGATGGGGAAAGGTTTCTAAAACGCACCTCATTTCTCTTCTCCTTGTGCCCGGGTTCGCCATTCCAGCCGCTTTACTAACAACCTCCTTACTTGGAGCATCAGCACCTTTAACCTCCTGTTCCGTACAGGTTGCAATTTGTCCTGAGGATGAACGGGTAGACGGGGAGCCAGTGAGAGACTAGCTCTTGGTGTTGGGACAGGCACAGGTCACTCTATTTTCCCATCAGGAAGAAGAATTAACCACAGGCTCATCCTCCCCCCCGGAACAAGAACAGGGCCTGAAGCCATCCTGGCTTTTGCGGCCAGCTCCCAAAAAAGCGAGTTGTAAAATGGAGCTTCAGGGCACTGCAATTCACAAACCTGCAGAGTTATAAATGATAACTCTCGTCCACAAATATATTGAGGGAAGGCAAAGAAGAGGATTTGAAATCAAGGCAGAATTGCAGGAAACAGATTTCAGGAGGTAGATTCGAATCGCCTTTAAAGCACATGAAAAGCAGCAAAACGTTGACAATGATGCCCTTGGCCAAAAAGGGCGTATGCGTTTTTTCCTGAATATATTCAGGAAAAAACGCATACGCCCTTTTTGGCCAACCAAGCAACCTGGAAAGGCAAATCAGCACTACAAAGAAGACTCGCTACCCATCGGTCAAAAGGGCCATGCTGAAAAAAGTCTCAAAACCAGAAATGCAGGACAGGCCATGGAGAAATAGGAGCCTTGCTACACTGATGGGCGGGATGTAAATTGCCAACAGCCACTCTGGAGAAGTGTACGGTGTGTCCTGAAACATCTAAAAAACACAGCTTAGAGAGCATAGGGCACTTCCACTCATGGGGTTATAAATTGGGAAAATGAAAAATCAGCAAGACACAAGCACCCCAAAGTTTAGGGCTGCTCTGTTGACAAGGACCTCCACTTCATTCCACCTTCAATATCCCAGGAAAGAGAAAAATGGATAAAGAAGTTGTGGTCCTTATGTACAATGGAGTATCACTCAGCCATGAAATCAATGTCATAAGGCTAGTAGCAGCATGATGAGTGGATTTAGGTACGACGATTCTAAGTGAAATAAGTCACACAGAAAAGGACACTTCTCATAAGGTATCACTTATAGAGGGAATGTCAAAACCGTTACACTTGAACTGAATTACAAAACAGAACAGAGTCACACATGCAGAAAACACACTATGGCTGCTTAACGGGAAAGGTGAGGTGGGGTGATACATAAAACAAGGGTTTCAAATTAGCTCAGATACCGTTCCATAAACCCAATATGTAATAGACAAGACCTACTCCTTGCTCAGAGAACTGGACTCAACACACCCTATTCACCACACAAGAATATATATGACTAGTAATAATCTTAAAGCCTATGTATTGATATCTCACTGTTAGTGTGTCAAGTGGGTGTAAAGCGGCATAAACACAGCAGTGAAAAGCAGCTAAACCCCATTATAAAAATAAATTACTTTGAAAAACCCATGAAACAAAGACAGTGAAAGAGAGAGAAATTCTTACACAATGCGTTCAGGGGCTGTGATGCAACCTGGATTGACCATATCTAGACCCACAGCTGGATGAGACATAAGGGTGGACACTCTTGGGGCTGAGAGGTTTGGTGAGGTTGGGTGAGCAAATGCAGACCCTTTAAAGTAATGCTGCGTGTTACCCATCGCATGGGTCGCAAATTTCCAGGTTCAAGGGCATCTTCCTACATCGAAAACATGCATGAGAAAACAAAAAGATGGTACACCATGTGATGGGGAAAGGTTTCTAAAACGCACCTCATTTCTCTTCTCCTTGTGCCCGGGTTCGCCATTCCAGCCGTTTTACTAATAATCTCCCTACTTGGAGCATCAGCACCTTTAACCTCCTGTTCCGTACAGGTTGCAATTTGTCCTGAGGATGAACGGGTAGACGGGGAACCAGTGAGAGACTAGCTCTTGGTGTTGGGACAGGCACAGGTCACTCTATTTTCCCATCAGGAAGAAGAATTAACCACAGGCTCATCCTCCCCCCCCGGAACCAGAACAGGGCCTGAAGCCATCCTTCGCTTTTGCAGCCAGCTCCCAAAAAAGCGAGTTGTAAAATGGAGCTTCAGGGCACGGCAATTCACAAACCTGCAGAGTTATAAATGATAACTCTCGTCCACAAATATATTGAGGGAAGGCAAAGAAGAGGATTTGAAATCAAGGCAGAATTGCAGGAAACAGATTTCAGGAGGTAGATTCGAATCGCCTTTAAAGCACATGAAAAGCAGCAAAACGTCGACAATGATGCCCTTGGCCAAAAAGGGCGTATGCGTTTTTTCCTGAATATATTCAGGAAAAAACGCATACGCCCTTTTTGGCCAACCAAGCAACCTGGAAAGGCAAATCAGCGCTACAAAGAAGACTCGCTACCCATCGGTCAAAAGGGCCATGCTGAAAAAAGTCTCAAAACCAGAAATGCAGGACAGGCCATGGAGAAATGGGAGCCTTGCTACACTGATGGGCGGGATGTAAATTGCCAACAGCCACTCTGGAGAAGTGTACGGTGTGTCCTGAAACATCTAAAAAACACAGCTTAGAGAGCATAGGGCACTTCCACTCATGGGGGTATAAATTGGGAAAATGAAAAATCAGCAAGACACAAGCACCCCAAAGTTTAGGGCTGCTCTGTTGACAAGGACCTCCACTTCATTCCACCTTCAATATCCCAGGAAAGAGAAAAATGGATAAAGAAGTTGTGGTCCTTATGTACAATGGAGTATCACTCAGCCATGAAATCAATGTCATAAGGCTAGTAGCAGCATGATGAGTGGATTTAGGTACGACGATTCTAAGTGAAATAAGTCACACAGAAAAGGACACTTCTCATAAGGTATCACTTATAGAGGGAATGTCAAAACCGTTACACTTGAACTGAATTACAAAACAGAACAGAGTCACACATGCAGAAAACACACTATGGCTGCTTAACGGGAAAGGTGAGGTGGGGTGATACATAAAACAAGGGTTTCAAATTAGCTCAGATACCGTTCCATAAACCCAATATGTAATAGACAAGACCTACTCCTTGCTCAGAGAACTGGACTCAACACACCCTATTCACCGCACAAGAATATATATGACTAGTAATAATCTTAAAGCCTATGTATTGATATCTCACTGTTAGTGTGTCAAGTGGGTGTAAAGCGGCATAAACACAGCAGTGAAAAGCAGCTAAACCCCATTATAAAAATAAATTACTTTGAAAAACCCATGAAACAAAGACAGTGAAAGAGAGAGAAATTCTTACACAATGCGTTCAGGGGCTGTGATGCAACCTGGATTGACCATATCTAGACCCACAGCTGGATGAGACATAAGGGTGGACACTCTTGGGGCTGAGAGGTTTGGTGAGGTTGGGTGAGCAAATGCAGACCCTTTAAAGTAATGCTGCGTGTTACCCATCGCATGGGTCGCAAATCTCCAGGTTCAAGGGCATCTTCCTACATCGAAAACATGCATGAGAAAACAAAAAGATGGTACACCATGTGATGGGGAAAGGTTTCTAAAACGCACCTCATTTCTCTTCTCCTTGTGCCCGGGTTCGCCATTCCAGCCGTTTTACTAATAATCTCCCTACTTGGAGCTTCAGCACCTTTAACCTCCTGTTCCGTACAGGTTGCAATTTGTCCTGAGGATGAACGGGTAGACGGGGAACCAGTGAGAGACTAGCTCTTGGTGTTGGGACAGGCACAGGTCACTCTATTTTCCCATCAGGAAGAAGAATTAACCACAGGCTCATCCTCCCCCCCCGGAACCAGAACAGGGCCTGAAGCCATCCTGCGCTTTTGCAGCCAGCTCCCAAAAAAGCGAGTTGTAAAATGGAGCTTCAGGGCACGGCAATTCACAAACCTGCAGAGTTATAAATGATAACTCTCGTCCACAAATATATTGAGGGAAGGCAAAGAAGAGGATTTGAAATCAAGGCAGAATTGCAGGAAACAGATTTCAGGAGGTAGATTCGAATCGCCTTTAAAGCACATGAAAAGCAGCAAAACGTCGACAATGATGCCCTTGGCCAAAAAGGGCGTATGCGTTTTTTCCTGAATATATTCAGGAAAAAACGCATACGCCCTTTTTGGCCAACCAAGCAACCTGGAAAGGCAAATCAGCGCTACAAAGAAGACTCGCTACCCATCGGTCAAAAGGGCCATGCTGAAAAAAGTCTCAAAACCAGAAATGCAGGACAGGCCATGGAGAAATGGGAGCCTTGCTACACTAATGGGCGGGATGTAAATTGCCAACAGCCACTCTGGAGAAGTGTACGGTGTGTCCTGAAACATCTAAAAAACACAGCTTAGAGAGCATAGGGCACTTCCACTCATGGGGGTATAAATTGGGAAAATGAAAAATCAGCAAGACACAAGCACCCCAAAGTTTAGGGCTGCTCTGTTGACAAGGACCTCCACTTCATTCCACCTTCAATATCCCAGGAAAGAAAAAAATGGATAAAGAAGTTGTGGTCCTTATGTACAATGGAATATCACTCAGCCATGAAATCAATGTCATAAGGCTAGTAGCAGCATGATGAGTGGATTTCGGTACGACGATTCTAAGTGAAATAAGTCACACAGAAAAGGACACTTCTCATAAGGTATCACTTATAGAGGGAATGTCAAAACCGTTACACTTGAACTGAATTACAAAACAGAACAGAGTCACACATGCAGAAAACACACTATGGCTGCTTAACGGGAAAGGTGAGGTGGGGTGATACATAAAACAAGGGTTTCAAATTAGCTCAGATACCGTTCCATAAACCCAATATGTAATAGACAAGACCTACTCCTTGCTCAGAGAACTGGACTCAACACACCCTATTCACCACACAAGAATATATCTGACTAGTAATAATCTTAAAGCCTATGTATTGATATCTCACTGTTAGTGTGTCAAGTGGGTGTAAAGCGGCATAAACACAGCAGTGAAAAGCAGCTAAACCCCATTATAAAAATAAATTACTTTGAAAAACCCATGAAACAAAGACAGTGAAAGAGAGCGAAATTCTTACACAATGCGTTCAGGGGCTGTGATGCAACCTGGATTGACCATATCTAGACCCACAGCTGGATGAGACATAAGGGTGGACACTCTTGGGGCTGAGAGGTTTGGTGAGGTTGGGTGAGCAAACGCAGACCCTTTAAAGTAATACTGCGTGTTACCCATCGCATGGGTCGCAAATCTCCAGGTTCAAGGGCATCTTCCTACATCGAAAACATGCATGAGAAAACAAAAAGATGGTACACCATGTGATGGGGAAAGGTTTCTAAAACGCACCTCATTTCTCTTCTCCTTGTGCCCGGGTTCGCCATTCCAGCCGTTTTACTAATAATCTCCCTACTTGGAGCATCAGCACCTTTAACCTCCTGTTCCGTACAGGTTGCAATTTGTCCTGAGGATGAACGGGTAGACGGGGAACCAGTGAGAGACTAGCTCTTGGTGTTGGGACAGGCACAGGTCACTCTATTTTCCCATCAGGAAGAAGAATTAACCACAGGCTCATCCTCCCCCCCCGGAACCAGAACAGGGCCTGAAGCCATCCTGCGCTTTTGCAGCCAGCTCCCAAAAAAGCGAGTTGTAAAATGGAGCTTCAGCGCATGGCAATTCACAAACCTGCAGAGTTATAAATGATAACTCTCGTCCACAAATATATTGAGGGAAGGCAAAGAAGAGGATTTGAAATCAAGGCAGAATTGCAGGAAACAGATTTCAGGAGGTAGATTCGAATCGCCTTTAAAGCACATGAAAAGCAGCAAAACGTCGACAATGATGCCCTTGGCCAAAAAGGGCGTATGCGTTTTTTCCTGAATATATTCAGGAAAAAACGCATACGCCCTTTTTGGCCAACCAAGCAACCTGGAAAGGCAAATCAGCGCTACAAAGAAGACTCGCTACCCATCGGTCAAAAGGGCCATGCTGAAAAAAGTCTCAAAACCAGAAATGCAGGACAGGCCATGGAGAAATGGGAGCCTTGCTACACTAATGGGCGGGATGTAAATTGCCAACAGCCACTCTGGAGAAGTGTACGGTGTGTCCTGAAACATCTAAAAAACACAGCTTAGAGAGCATAGGGCACTTCCACTCATGGGGGTATAAATTGGGAAAATGAAAAATCAGCAAGACACAAGCACCCCAAAGTTTAGGGCTGCTCTGTTGACAAGGACCTCCACTTCATTCCACCTTCAATATCCCAGGAAAGAAAAAAATGGATAAAGAAGTTGTGGTCCTTATGTACAATGGAATATCACTCAGCCATGAAATCAATGTCATAAGGCTAGTAGCAGCATGATGAGTGGATTTAGGTACGACGATTCTAAGTGAAATAAGTCACACAGAAAAGGACACTTCTCATAAGGTATCACTTATAGAGGGAATGTCAAAACCGTTACACTTGAACTGAATTACAAAACAGAACAGAGTCACACATGCAGAAAACACACTATGGCTGCTTAACGGGAAAGGTGAGGTGGGGTGATACATAAAACAAGGGTTTCAAATTAGCTCAGATACCGTTCCATAAACCCAATATGTAATAGACAAGACCTACTCCTTGCTCAGAGAACTGGACTCAACACACCCTATTCACCACACAAGAATATATCTGACTAGTAATAATCTTAAAGCCTATGTATTGATATCTCACTGTTAGTGTGTCAAGTGGGTGTAAAGCGGCATAAACACAGCAGTGAAAAGCAGCTAAACCCCATTATAAAAATAAATTACTTTGAAAAACCCATGAAACAAAGACAGTGAAAGAGAGCGAAATTCTTACACAATGCGTTCAGGGGCTGTGATGCAACCTGGATTGACCATATCTAGACCCACAGCTGGATGAGACATAAGGGTGGACACTCTTGGGGCTGAGAGGTTTGGTGAGGTTGGGTGAGCAAACGCAGACCCTTTAAAGTAATACTGCGTGTTACCCATCGCATGGGTCGCAAATCTCCAGGTTCAAGGGCATCTTCCTACATCGAAAACATGCATGAGAAAACAAAAAGATGGTACGCCATGTGATGGGGAAAGGTTTCTAAAACGCACCTCATTTCTCTTCCCCTTGTGCCCGGGTTCGCCATTCCAGTCGCTTTACTAATAATCTCCCTACTTGGAGCATCAGCACCTTTAACCTCCTGTTCCATACAGGTTGCAATTTGTCCTGAGGATGAACGGGTAGACGGGGAACCAGTGAGAGACTAGCTCTTGGTGTTGGGACAGGCACAGGTCACTCTATTTTCCCATCAGGAAGAAGAATTAACCACAGGCTCATCCTCCCCCCCGGAACCAGAACAGGGCCTGAAGCCATCCTGCGCTTTTGCGGCCAGCTCCCAAAAAAGCGAGTTGTAAAATGGAGCTTCAGGGCACGGCAATTCACAAACCTGCAGAGTTATAAATGATAACTCTCGTCCACAAATATATTGAGGGAAGGCAAAGAAGAGGATTTGAAATCAAGGCAGAATTGCAGGAAACAGATTTCAGGAGGTAGATTCGAATCGCCTTTAAAGCACATGAAAAGCAGCAAAACGTTGACAATGATGCCCTTGGCCAAAAAGGGCGTATGCGTTTTTTCCTGAATATATTCAGGAAAAAACGCATACGCCCTTTTTGGCCAACCAAGCAACCTGGAAAGGCAAATCAGCGCTACAAAGAAGACTCGCTACCCATCGGTCAAAAGGGCCATGCTGAAAAAAGTCTCAAAACCAGAAATGCAGGACAGGCCATGGAGAAATGGGAGCCTTGCTACACTGATGGGCGGGATGTAAATTGCCAACAGCCACTCTGGAGAAGTGTACGGTGTGTCCTGAAACATCTAAAAAACACAGCTTAGAGAGCATAGGGCACTTCCACTCATGGGGGTATAAATTGGGAAAATGAAAAATCAGCAACACACAAGCACCCCAAAGTTTAGGGCTGCTCTGTTGACAAGGACCTCCACTTCATTCCACCTTCAATATCCCAGGAAAGAGAAAAATGGATAAAGAAGTTGTGGTCCTTATGTACAATGGAATATCACTCAGCCATGAAATCAATGTCATAAGGCTAGTAGCAGCATGATGAGTGGATTTAGGTACGACGATTCTAAGTGAAATAAGTCACACAGAAAAGGACACTTCTCATAAGGTATCACTTATAGAGGGAATGTCAAAACCGTTACACTTGAACTGAATTACAAAACAGAACAGAGTCACACATGCAGAAAACACACTATGGCTGCTTAACGGGAAAGGTGAGGTGGGGTGATACATAAAACAAGGGTTTCAAATTAGCTCAGATACCGTTCCATAAACCCAATATGTAATAGACAAGACCTACTCCTTGCTCAGAGAACTGGACTCAACACACCCTATTCACCGCACAAGAATATATCTGACTAGTAATAATCTTACAGCCTATGTATTGATATCTCACTGTTAGTGTGTCAAGTGGGTGTAAAGTGGCATAAACACAGCAGTGAAAAGCAGCTAAACCCCATTATAAAAATAAATTACTTTGAAAAACCCATGAAACAAAGACAGTGAAAGAGAGAGAAATTCTTACACAATGCGTTCAGGGGCTGTGATGCAACCTGGATTGACCATATCTAGACCCACAGCTGGATGAGACATAAGGGTGGACACTCTTGGGGCTGAGAGGTTTGGTGAGGTTGGGTGAGCAAACGCAGACCCTTTAAAGTAATACTGCGTGTTACCCATCGCATGGGTCCCAAATCTCCAGGTTTAAGGGCATCTTCCTACATCGAAAACATGCATGAGAAAACAAAACGATGGTACACCATGTGATGGGGAAAGGTGTCTAAAACGCACCTCATTTCTCTTCTCCTTGTGCCCGGGTTCGCCATTCCAGCCACTTTACTAACAATCTCCCTACTTGGAGCATCAGCACCTTTAACCTCCTGTTCCGTACAGGTTGCAATTTGTCCTGAGGATGAACGGGTAGACGGGGAACCAGTGAGAGACTAGCTCTTGGTGTTGGGACAGGCACAGGTCACTCTATTTTCCCATCAGGAAGAAGAATTAACCACAGGCTCATCCTCCCCCCCGGAACCAGAACAGGGCCTGAAGCCATCCTGCGCTTTTGCGGCCAGCTCCCAAAAAAGCGAGTTGTAAAATGGAGCTTCAGGGCACTGCAATTCACAAACCTGCAGAGTTATAAATGATAACTCTCGTCCACAAATATATTGAGGGAAGGCAAAGAAGAGGATTTGAAATCAAGGCAGAATTGCAGGAAACAGATTTCAGGAGGTAGATTCGAATCGCCTTTAAAGCACATGAAAAGCAGCAAAACGTTGACAATGATTCCCTTGGCCAAAAAGGGCGTATGCGTTTTTTCCTGAATATATTCAGGAAAAAACGCATACGCCCTTTTTGGCCAACCAAGCAACCTGGAAAGGCAAATCAGCGCTACAAAGAAGACTCGCTACCCATCGGTCAAAAGGGCCATGCTGAAAAAAGTCTCAAAACCAGAAATGCAGGACAGGCCATGGAGAAATGGGAGCCTTGCTACACTGATGGGCGGGATGTAAATTGCCAACAGCCACTCTGGAGAAGTGTACGGTGTGTCCTGAAACATCTAAAAAACACAGCTTAGAGAGCATAGGGCACTTCCACTCATGGGGGTATAAATTGGGAAAATGAAAAATCAGCAAGACACAAGCACCCCAAAGTTTAGGGCTGCTCTGTTGACAAGGACCTCCACTTCATTCCACCTTCAATATCCCAGGAAAGAGAAAAATGGATAAAGAAGTTGTGGTCCTTATGTACAATGGAATATCACTCAGCCATGAAATCAATGTCATAAGGCTAGTAGCAGCATGATGAGTGGATTTAGGTACGACGATTCTAAGTGAAATAAGTCACACAGAAAAGGACACTTCTCATAAGGTATCACTTATAGAGGGAATGTCAAAACCGTTACACTTGAACTGAATTACAAAACAGAACAGAGTCACACATGCAGAAAACACACTATGGCTGCTTAACGGGAAAGGTGAGGTGGGGTGATACATAAAACAAGGGTTTCAAATTAGCTCAGATACCGTTCCATAAACCCAATATGTAATAGACAAGACCTACTCCTTGCTCAGAGAACTGGACTCAACACACCCTATTCACCACACAAGAATATATCTGACTAGTAATAATCTTAAAGCCTATGTATTGATATCTCACTGTTAGTGTGTCAAGTGGGTGTAAAGCGGCATAAACACAGCAGTGAAAAGCAGCTAAACCCCATTATAAAAATAAATTACTTTTACAAACCCATGAAACAAAGACAGTGAAAGAGAGCGAAATTCTTACACAATGCGTTCAGGGGCTGTGATGCAACCTGGATTGACCATATCTAGACCCACAGCTGGATGAGACATAAGGGTGGACACTCTTGGGGCTGAGAGGTTTGGTGAGGTTGGGTGAGCAAACGCAGACCCTTTAAAGTAATACTGCGTGTTACCCATCGCATGGGTCGCAAATCTCCAGGTTCAAGGGCATCTTCCTACATCGAAAACATGCATGAGAAAACAAAAAGATGGTACACCATGTGATGGGGAAAGGTTTCTAAAACACACCTCATTTCTCTTCCCCTTGTGCCCGGGTTCGCCATTCCAGTCGCTTTACTAATAATCTCCCTACTTGGAGCATCAGCACCTTTAACCTCCTGTTCCATACAGGTTGCAATTTGTCCTGAGGATGAACGGGTAGACGGGGAACCAGTGAGAGACTAGCTCTTGGTGTTGGGACAGGCACAGGTCACTCTATTTTCCCATCAGGAAGAAGAATTAACCACAGGCTCATCCTCCCCCCCGGAACCAGAACAGGGCCTGAAGCCATCCTGCGCTTTTGCGGCCAGCTCCCAAAAAAGCGAGTTGTAAAATGGAGCTTCAGGGCACGGCAATTCACAAACCTGCAGAGTTATAAATGATAACTCTCGTCCACAAATATATTGAGGGAAGGCAAAGAAGAGGATTTGAAATCAAGGCAGAATTGCAGGAAACAGATTTCAGGAGGTAGATTCGAATCGCCTTTAAAGCACATGAAAAGCAGCAAAACGTTGACAATGATGCCCTTGGCCAAAAAGGGCGTATGCGTTTTTTCCTGAATATATTCAGGAAAAAACGCATACGCCCTTTTTGGCCAACCAAGCAACCTGGAAAGGCAAATCAGCGCTACAAAGAAGACTCGCTACCCATCGGTCAAAAGGGCCATGCTGAAAAAAGTCTCAAAACCAGAAATGCAGGACAGGCCATGGAGAAATGGGAGCCTTGCTACACTGATGGGCGGGATGTAAATTGCCAACAGCCACTCTGGAGAAGTGTACGGTGTGTCCTGAAACATCTAAAAAACACAGCTTAGAGAGCATAGGGCACTTCCACTCATGGGGGTATAAATTGGGAAAATGAAAAATCAGCAAGACACAAGCACCCCAAAGTTTAGGGCTGCTCTGTTGACAAGGACCTCCACTTCATTCCACCTTCAATATCCCAGGAAAGAGAAAAATGGATAAAGAAGTTGTGGTCCTTATGTACAATGGAATATCACTCAGCCATGAAATCAATGTCATAAGGCTAGTAGCAGCATGATGAGTGGATTTAGGTACGACGATTCTAAGTGAAATAAGTCACACAGAAAAGGACACTTCTCATAAGGTATCACTTATAGAGGGAATGTCAAAACCGTTACACTTGAACTGAATTACAAAACAGAACAGAGTCACACATGCAGAAAACACACTATGGCTGCTTAACGGGAAAGGTGAGGTGGGGTGATACATAAAACAAGGGTTTCAAATTAGCTCAGATACCGTTCCATAAACCCAATATGTAATAGACAAGACCTACTCCTTGCTCAGAGAACTGGACTCAACACACCCTATTCACCGCACAAGAATATATCTGACTAGTAACAATCTTAAAGCCTATGTATTGATATCTCACTGTTAGTGTGTCAAGTGGGTGTAAAGTGGCATAAACACAGCAGTGAAAAGCAGCTAAACCCCATTATAAAAATAAATTACTTTGAAAAACCCATGAAACAAAGACAGTGAAAGAGAGAGAAATTCTTACACAATGCGTTCAGGGGCTGTGATGCAACCTGGATTGACCATATCTAGACCCACAGCTGGATGAGACATAAGGGTGGACACTCTTGGGGCTGAGAGGTTTGGTGAGGTTGGGTGAGCAAACGCAGACCCTTTAAAGTAATACTGCGTGTTACCCATCGCATGGGTCCCAAATCTCCAGGTTTAAGGGCATCTTCCTACATCGAAAACATGCATGAGAAAACAAAACGATGGTACACCATGTGATGGGGAAAGGTGTCTAAAACGCACCTCATTTCTCTTCTCCTTGTGCCCGGGTTCGCCATTCCAGCCACTTTACTAACAATCTCCCTACTTGGAGCATCAGCACCTTTAACCTCCTGTTCCGTACAGGTTGCAATTTGTCCTGAGGATGAACGGGTAGACGGGGAACCAGTGAGAGACTAGCTCTTGGTGTTGGGACAGGCACAGGTCACTCTATTTTCCCATCAGGAAGAAGAATTAACCACAGGCTCATCCTCCCCCCCCGGAACCAGAACAGGGCCTGAAGCCATCCTGCGCTTTTGCAGCCAGCTCCCAAAAAAGCGAGTTGTAAAATGGAGCTTCAGGGCACGGCAATTCACAAACCTGCAGAGTTATAAATGATAACTCTCGTCCACAAATATATTGAGGGAAGGCAAAGAAGAGGATTTGAAATCAAGGCAGAATTGCAGGAAACAGATTTCAGGAGGTAGATTCGAATCGCCTTTAAAGCACATGAAAAGCAGCAAAACGTCGACAATGATGCCCTTGGCCAAAAAGGGCGTATGCGTTTTTTCCTGAATATATTCAGGAAAAAACGCATACGCCCTTTTTGGCCAACCAAGCAACCTGGAAAGGCAAATCAGCGCTACAAAGAAGACTCGCTACCCATCGGTCAAAAGGGCCATGCTGAAAAAAGTCTCAAAACCAGAAATGCAGGACAGGCCATGGAGAAATGGGAGCCTTGCTACACTGATGGGCGGGATGTAAATTGCCAACAGCCACTCTGGAGAAGTGTACAGTGTGTCCTGAAACATCTAAAAAACACAGCTTAGAGAGCATAGGGCACTTCCACTCATGGGGGTATAAATTGGGAAAATGAAAAATCAGCAAGACAGAAGCACCCCAAAGTTTAGGGCTGCTCTGTTGACAAGGACCTCCACTTCATTCCACCTTCAATATCCCAGGAAAGAAAAAAATGGATAAAGAAGTTGTGGTCCTTATGTACAATGGAATATCACTCAGCCATGAAATCAATGTCATAAGGCTAGTAGCAGCATGATGAGTGGATTTAGGTACGACGATTCTAAGTGAAATAAGTCACACAGAAAAGGACACTTCTCATAAGGTATCACTTATAGAGGGAATGTCAAAACCGTTACACTTGAACTGAATTACAAAACAGAACAGAGTCACACATGCAGAAAACACACTATGGCTGCTTAACGGGAAAGGTGAGGTGGGGTGATACATAAAACAAGGGTTTCAAATTAGCTCAGATACCGTTCCATAAACCCAATATGTAATAGACAAGACCTACTCCTTGCTCAGAGTACTGGACTCAACACGCCCTATTCACCGCACAAGAATATATCTGACTAGTAATAATCTTAAAACCTATGTATTGATATCTCTCTCTTAGTGTGTGAAGTGGGTGTAAAGCGGCATAAACACAGCAGTGAAAAGCAGCTAAACCCCATTATAAAAATAAATTACTTTTACAAACCGATGAAACAAAGACAGTGAAAGAGAGAGAAATTCTTACACAATGCGTTCAGGGGCTGTGATGCAACCTGGATTGACCATATCTAGACCCACAGCTGGATGAGACATAAGGGTGGACACTCTTGGGGCTGACAGGTTTGGTGAGGTTGGGTGAGCAAACGCAGACCCTTTAAAGTAATACTGCGTGTTACCCATCGCATGGGTCGCAAATCTCCAGGTTCAAGGGCATCTTCCTACATCGAAAACATGCATGAGAAAACAAAAAGATGGTACACCATGTGATGGGGAAAGGTTTCTAAAACGCACCTCATTTCTCTTCTACTTGTGCCCGGGTTCGCCATTCCAGTCGCTTTACTAATAATCTCCCTACTTGGAGCATCAGCACCTTTAACCTCCTGTTCCATACAGGTTGCAATTTGTCCTGAGGATGAACGGGTAGACGGGGAACCAGTGAGAGACTAGCTCTTGGTGTTGGGACAGGCACAGGTCACTCTATTTTCCCATCAGGAAGAAGAATTAACCACAGGCTCATCCTCCCCCCCGGAACCAGAACAGGGCCTGAAGCCATCCTGCGCTTTTGCGGCCAGCTCCCAACAAAGCGAGTTGTAAAATGGAGCTTCAGGGCACGGCAATTCACAAACCTGCAGAGTTATAAATGATAACTCTCGTCCACAAATATATTGAGGGAAGGCAAAGAAGAGGATTTGAAATCAAGGCAGAATTGCAGGAAACAGATTTCAGGAGGTAGATTCGAATCGCCTTTAAAGCACATGAAAAGCAGCAAAACGTTGACAATGATGCCCTTGGCCAAAAAGGGCGTATGCGTTTTTTCCTGAATATATTCAGGAAAAAACGCATACGCCCTTTTTGGCCAACCAAGCAACCTGGAAATGCAAATCAGCGCTACAAAAAAGACTCGCTACCCATCGGTCAAAAGGGCCATGCTGAAAAAAGTCTCAAAACCAGAAATGCAGGACAGGCCATGGAGAAATGGGAGCCTTGCTACACTGATGGGCGGGATGTAAATTGCCAACAGCCACTCTGGAGAAGTGTACGGTGTGTCCTGAAACATCTAAAAAACACAGCTTAGAGAGCATAGGGCACTTCCACTCATGGGGGTATAAATTGGGAAAATGAAAAATCAGCAAGACACAAGCACCCCAAAGTTTAGGGCTGCTCTGTTGACAAGGACCTCCACTTCATTCCACCTTCAATATCCCAGGAAAGAGAAAAATGGATAAAGAAGTTGTGGTCCTTATGTACAATGGAATATTACTCAGCCATGGAATCAATGTCATAAGGCTAGTAGCAGCATGATGAGTGGATTTAGGTACGACGATTCTAAGTGAAATAAGTCAAACAGAAAAGGACACTTCTCATAAGGTATCACTTATAGAGGGAATGTAAAAACCGTTACACTTGAACTGAATTACAAAACAGAACAGAGTCACACATGCAGAAAACACACTATGGCTGCTTAACGGGAAAGGTGAGGTGGGGTGATACATAAAACAAGGGTTTCAAATTAGCTCAGATACCGTTCCATAAACCCAATATGTAATAGACAAGACCTACTCCTTGCTCAGAGAACTGGACTCAACACACCCTATTCACCGCACAAGAATATATCTGACTAGTAATAATCTTAAAACCTATGTATTGATATCTCTCTGTTAGTGTGTCAAGTGGGTGTAAAGCGGCATAAACACAGCAGTGAAAAGCAGCTAAACCCCATTATAAAAATAAATTACTTTGAAAAACCCATGAAACAAAGACAGTGAAAGAGAGAGAAATTCTTACACAATGCGTTCAGGGGCTGTGATGCAACCTGGATTGACCATATCTAGACCCACAGCTGGATGAGACATAAGGGTGGACACTCTTGGGGCTGAGAGGTTTGGTGAGCAAACGCAGACCCTTTAAAGTAATACTGCGTGGTACCCATCGCATGGATCCCAAATCTCCAGGTTTAAGGGCATCTTCCTACATCGAAAACATGCATGAGAAAACAAAACGATGGTACACCATGTGATGGGGAAAGGTTTCTAAAACGCACCTCATTTCTCTTCTCCTTGTGCCCGGGTTCGCCATTCCAGCCGCTTTACTAACAATCTCCCTACTTGGAGCATCAGCACCTTTAACCTCCTGTTCCGTACAGGTTGCAATTTGTCCTGAGGATGAACGGGTAGACGGGGAACCAGTGAGAGACTAGCTCTTGGTGTTGGGACAGGCACAGGTCACTCTATTTTCCCATCAGGAAGAAGAATTAACCACAGGCTCATCCTCCCCCCCGGAACCAGAACAGGGCCTGAAGCCATCCTGCGCTTTTGCGGCCAGCTCCCAAAAAAGCGAGTTGTAAAATGGAGTTTCAGGGCACTGCAATTCACAAACCTGCAGAGTTATAAATGATAACTCTCGTCCACAAATATATTGAGGGAAGGCAAAGAAGAGGATTTGAAATCAAGGCAGAATTGCAGGAAACAGATTTCAGGAGGTAGATTCGAATCGCCTTTAAAGCACATGAAAAGCAGCAAAACGTTGACAATGATGCCCTTGGCCAAAAAGGGCGTATGCGTTTTTTCCTGAATATATTCAGGAAAAAACGCATACGCCCTTTTTGGCCAACCAAGCAACCTGGAAAGGCAAATCAGCGCTACAAAGAAGACTCGCTACCCATCGGTCAAAAGGGCCATGCTGAAAAAAGTCTCAAAACCAGAAATGCAGGACAGGCCATGGAGAAATGGGAGCCTTGCTACACTGATGGGCGGGATGTAAATTGCCAACAGCCACTCTGGAGAAGTGTACGGTGTGTCCTGAAACATCTAAAAAACACAGCTTAGAGAGCATAGGGCACTTCCACTCATGGGGGTATAAATTGGGAAAATGAAAAATCAGCAAGACACAAGCACCCCAAAGTTTAGGGCTGCTCTGTTGACAAGGACCTCCACTTCATTCCACCTTCAATATCCCAGGAAAGAGAAAAATGGATAAAGAAGTTGTGGTCCTTATGTACAATGGAATATCACTCAGCCATGAAATCAATGTCATAAGGCTAGTAGCAGCATGATGAGTGGATTTAGGTACGGCGATTCTAAGGGAAATAAGTCACACAGAAAAGGACACTTCTCATAAGGTATCACTTATAGAGGGAATGTCAAAACCGTTACACTTGAAGTGAATTACAAAACAGAACAGAGTCACACATGCAGAAAACACACTATGGCTGCTTAACGGGAAAGGTGAGGTGGGGTGATACATAAAACAAGGGTTTCAAATTAGCTCAGATACCGTTCCATAAACCCAATATGTAATAGAGAAGTCCTACTCCTTGCTCAGAGAACTGGACTCAACACGCCCTATTCACCGCACAAGAATATATCTGACTAGTAATAATCTTAAAACCTATGTATTGATATCTCTCTCTTAGTGTGTGAAGTGGGTGTAAAGCGGCATAAACACAGCAGTGAAAAGCAGCTAAACCCCATTATAAAAATAAATTACTTTTACAAACCGATGAAACAAAGACAGTGAAAGAGAGAGAAATTCTTACACAATGCGTTCAGGGGCTGTGATGCAACCTGGATTGACCATATCTAGACCCACAGCTGGATGAGACATAAGGGTGGACACTCTTGGGGCTGACAGGTTTGGTGAGGTTGGGTGAGCAAACGCAGACCCTTTAAAGTAATACTGCGTGTTACCCATCGCATGGGTCGCAAATCTCCAGGTTCAAGGGCATCTTCCTACATCGAAAACATGCATGAGAAAACAAAAAGATGGTACACCATGTGATGGGGAAAGGTTTCTAAAACGCACCTCATTTCTCTTCTCCTTGTGCCCGGGTTCGCCATTCCAGTCGCTTTACTAATAATCTCCCTACTTGGAGCATCAGCACCTTTAACCTCCTGTTCCATACAGGTTGCAATTTGTCCTGAGGATGAACGGGTAGACGGGGAACCAGTGAGAGACTAGCTCTTGGTGTTGGGACAGGCACAGGTCACTCTATTTTCCCATCAGGAAGAAGAATTAACCACAGGCTCATCCTCCCCCCCGGAACCAGAACAGGGCCTGAAGCCATCCTGCGCTTTTGCGGCCAGCTCCCAACAAAGCGAGTTGTAAAATGGAGCTTCAGGGCACGGCAATTCACAAACCTGCAGAGTTATAAATGATAACTCTCGTCCACAAATATATTGAGGGAAGGCAAAGAAGAGGATTTGAAATCAAGGCAGAATTGCAGGAAACAGATTTCAGGAGGTAGATTCGAATCGCCTTTAAAGCACATGAAAAGCAGCAAAACGTTGACAATGATGCCCTTGGCCAAAAAGGGCGTATGCGTTTTTTCCTGAATATATTCAGGAAAAAACGCATACGCCCTTTTTGGCCAACCAAGCAACCTGGAAAGGCAAATCAGCGCTACAAAGAAGACTCGCTACCCATCGGTCAAAAGGGCCATGCTGAAAAAAGTCTCAAAACCAGAAATGCAGGACAGGCCATGGAGAAATGGGAGCCTTGCTACACTGATGGGCGGGATGTAAATTGCCAACAGCCACTCTGGAGAAGTGTACGGTGTGTCCTGAAACATCTAAAAAACACAGCTTAGAGAGCATAGGGCACTTCCACTCATGGGGGTATAAATTGGGAAAATGAAAAATCAGCAACACACAAGCACCCCAAAGTTTAGGGCTGCTCTGTTGACAAGGACCTCCACTTCATTCCACCTTCAATATCCCAGGAAAGAGAAAAATGGATAAAGAAGTTGTGGTCCTTATGTACAATGGAATATCACTCAGCCATGAAATCAATGTCATAAGGCTAGTAGCAGCATGATGAGTGGATTTAGGTACGACGATTCTAAGTGAAATAAGTCACACAGAAAAGGACACTTCTCATAAGGTATCACTTATAGAGGGAATGTCAAAACCGTTACACTTGAACTGAATTACAAAACAGAACAGAGTCACACATGCAGAAAACACACTATGGCTGCTTAACGGGAAAGGTGAGGTGGGGTGATACATAAAACAAGGGTTTCAAATTAGCTCAGATACCGTTCCATAAACCCAATATGTAATAGACAAGACCTACTCCTTGCTCAGAGAACTGGACTCAACACACCCTATTCACCGCACAAGAATATATCTGACTAGTAATAATCTTAAAACCTATGTATTGATATCTCTCTGTTAGTGTGTCAAGTGGGTGTAAAGCGGCATAAACACAGCAGTGAAAAGCAGCTAAACCCCATTATAAAAATAAATTACTTTTACAAACCCATGAAACAAAGACAGTGAAAGAGAGCGAAATTCTTACACAATGCGTTCAGGGGCTGTGATGCAACCTGGATTGACCATATCTAGACCCACAGCTGGATGAGACATAAGGGTGGACACTCTTGGGGCTGAGAGGTTTGGTGAGGTTGGGTGAGCAAACGCAGACCCTTTAAAGTAATACTGCGTGGTACCCATCGCATGGGTCCCAAATCTCCAGGTTTAAGGGCATCTTCCTACATCGAAAACATGCATGAGAAAACAAAACGATGGTACACCATGTGATGGGGAAAGGTTTCTAAAACGCACCTCATTTCTCTTCTCCTTGTGCCCGGGTTCGCCATTCCAGCCGCTTTACTAACAATCTCCCTACTTGGAGCATCAGCACCTTTAACCTCCTGTTCCGTACAGGTTGCAATTTGTCCTGAGGATGAACGGGTAGACGGGGATCCAGTGAGAGACTAGCTCTTGGTGTTGGGACAGGCACAGGTCACTCTATTTTCCCATCAGGAAGAAGAATTAACCACAGGCTCATCCTCCCCCCCGGAACCAGAACAGGGCCTGAAGCCATCCTGCGCTTTTGCGGCCAGCTCCCAAAAAAGCGAGTTGTAAAATGGAGCTTCAGGGCACTGCAATTCACAAACCTGCAGAGTTATAAATGATAACTCTCGTCCACAAATATATTGAGGGAAGGCAAAGAAGAGGATTTGAAATCAAGGCAGAATTGCAGGAAACAGATTTCAGGAGGTAGATTCGAATCGCCTTTAAAGCACATGAAAAGCAGGAAAACGTTGACAATGATGCCCTTGGCCAAAAAGGGCGTATGCGTTTTTTCCTGAATATATTCAGGAAAAAACGCATACGCCCTTTTTGGCCAACCAAGCAACCTGGAAAGGCAAATCAGCACTACAAAGAAGACTCGCTACCCATCGGTCAAAAGGGCCATGCTGAAAAAAGTCTCAAAACCAGAAATGCAGGACAGGCCATGGAGAAATGGGAGCCTTGCTACACTGATGGGCGGGATGTAAATTGCCAACAGCCACTCTGGAGAAGTGTACGGTGTGTCCTGAAACATCTAAAAAACACAGCTTAGAGAGCATAGGGCACTTCCACTCATGGGGGTATAAATTGGGAAAATGAAAAATCAGCAAGACACAAGCACCCCAAAGTTTAGGGCTGCTCTGTTGACAAGGACCTCCACTTCATTCCACCTTCCATATCCCAGGAAAGAGAAAAATGGATAAAGAAGTTGTGGTCCTTATGTACAATGGAATATCACTCAGCCATGAAATCAATGTCATAAGGCTAGTAGCAGCATGATGAGTGGATTTAGGTACGACGATTCTAAGTGAAATAAGTCACACAGAAAAGGACACTTCTCATAAGGTATCACTTATAGAGGGAATGTCAAAACCGTTACACTTGAACTGAATTACAAAACAGAACAGAGTCACACATGCAGAAAACACACTATGGCTGCTTAACGGGAAAGGTGAGGTGGGGTGATACATAAAACAAGGGTTTCAAATTAGCTCAGATACCGTTCCATAAACCCAATATGTAATAGACAAGACCTACTCCTTGCTCAGAGAACTGGACTCAACACACCCTATTCACCACACAAGAATATATCTGACTAGTAATAATCTTAAAGCCTATGTATTGATATCTCACTGTTAGTGTGTCAAGTGGGTGTAAAGCGGCATAAACACAGCAGTGAAAAGCAGCTAAACCCCATTATAAAAATAAATTACTTTGAAAAACCCATGAAACAAAGACAGTGAAAGAGAGAGAAATTCTTACACAATGCGTTCAGGGGCTGTGATGCAACCTGGATTGACCATATCTAGACCCACAGCTGGATGAGACATAAGGGTGGACACTCTTGGGGCTGAGAGGTTTGGTGAGGTTGGGTGAGCAAACGCAGACCCTTTAAAGTAATACTGCGTGTTACCCATCGCATGGGTCGCAAATCTCCAGGTTCAAGGGCATCTTCCTACATCAAAAACATGCATGAGAAAACAAAAAGATGGTACACCATGTGATGGGGAAAGGTTTCTAAAACGCACCTCATTTCTCTTCTCCTTGTGCCCGGGTTCGCCATTCCAGCCGCTTTACTAATAATCTCCCTACTTGGAGCATCAGCACCTTTAACCTCCTGTTCCGTACAGGTTGCAATTTGTCCTGAGGATGAACGGGTAGACGGGGAACCAGTGAGAGACTAGCTCTTGGTGTTGGGACAGGCACAGGTCACTCTATTTTCCCATCAGGAAGAAGAATTAACCACAGGCTCATCCTCCCCCCCGGAACCAGAATAGGGCCTGAAGCCATCCTGCGCTTTCACGGCCAGCTCCCAAAAAAGCGAGTTGTAAAATGGAGCTTCAGGGCACTGCAATTCACAAACCTGCAGAGTTATAAATGATAACTCTCGTCCACAAATATATTGAGGGAAGGCAAAGAAGAGGATTTGAAATCAAGGCAGAATTGCAGGAAACAGATTTCAGGAGGTAGATTCGAATCGCCTTTAAAGCACATGAAAAGCAGCAAAACGTTGACAATGATGCCCTTGGCCAAAAAGGGCGTATGCGTTTTTTCCTGAATATATTCAGGAAAAAACGCATACGCCCTTTTTGGCCAACCAAGGAACCTGGAAAGGCAAATCAGCGCTACAAAGAAGACTCGCTACCCATCGGTCAAAAGGGCCATGCTGAAAAAAGTCTCAAAACCAGAAATGCAGGACAGGCCATGGAGAAATGGGAGCCTTGCTACACTGATGGGCGGGATGTAAATTGCCAACAGCCACTCTGGAGAAGTGTACGGTGTGTCCTGAAACATCTAAAAAACACAGCTTAGAGAGCATAGGGCACTTCCACTCATGGGGGTATAAATTGGGAAAATGAAAAATCAGCAAGACACAAGCACCCCAAAGTTTAGGGCTGCCCTGTTGACAAGGACCTCCACTTCATTCCACCTTCAATATCCCAGGAAAGAGAAAAATGGATAAAGAAGTTGTGGTCCTTATGTACAATGGAATATCACTCAGCCATGAAATCAATGTCATAAGGCTAGTAGCAGCATGATGAGTGGATTTAGGTACGACGATTCTAAGTGAAATAAGTCACACAGAAAAGGACACTTCTCATAAGGTATCACTTATAGAGGGAATGTCAAAACCGTTACACTTGAACTGAATTACAAAACAGAACAGAGTCACACATGCAGAAAACACACTATGGCTGCTTAACGGGAAAGGTGAGGTGGGGTGATACATAAAACAAGGGTTTCAAATTAGCTCAGATACCGTTCCATAAACCCAATATGTAATAGACAAGACCTACTCCTTGCTCAGAGAACTGGACTCAACACACCCTATTCACCGCACAAGAATATATCTGACTAGTAATAATCTTAAAGCCTATGTATTGATATCTCACTGTTAGTGTGTCAAGTGGGTGTAAAGCGGCATAAACACAGCAGTGAAAAGCAGCTAAACCCCATTATAAAAATAAATTACTTTGAAAAACCCATGAAACAAAGACAGTGAAAGAGAGAGAAATTCTTACACAATGCGTTCAGGGGCTGTGATGCAACCTGGATTGACCATATCTAGACCCACAGCTGGATGAGACATAAGGGTGGACACTCTTGGGGCTGAGAGGTTTGGTGAGGTTGGGTGAGCAAACGCAGACCCTTTAAAGTAATACTGCGTGGTACCCATCGCATGGGTCGCAAATCTCCAGGTTCAAGGGCATCTTCCTACATCGAAAACATGCATGAGAAAACAAAAAGATGGTACACCATGTGATGGGGAAAGGTTTCTAAAACGCACCTCATTTCTCTTCTCCTTGTGCCCGGGTTCGCCATTCCAGTCGCTTTACTAATAATCTCCCTACTTGGAGCATCAGCACCTTTAACCTCCTGTTCCGTACAGGTTGCAATTTGTCCTGAGGATGAACGGGTAGACGGGGAACCAGTGAGAGACTAGCTCTTGGTGTTGGGACAGGCACAGGTCACTCTATTTTCCCATCAGGAAGAAGAATTAACCACAGGCTCATCCTGCCCCCCGGAACCAGAACAGGGCCTGAAGCCATCCTGCGCTTTTGCGGCCAGCTCCCAAAAAAGCGAGTTGTAAAATGGAGCTTCAGGGCACTGCAATTCACAAACCTGCAGAGTTATAAATGATAACTCTCGTCCACAAATATATTGAGGGAAGGCAAAGAAGAGGATTTGAAATCAAGGCAGAATTGCAGGAAACAGATTTCAGGAGGTAGATTCGAATCGCCTTTAAAGCACATGAAAAGCAGCAAAACGTTGACAATGATGCCCTTGGCCAAAAAGGGCGTATGCGTTTTTTCCTGAATATATTCAGGAAAAAACGCATACGCCCTTTTTGGCCAACCAAGCAACCTGGAAAGGCAAATCAGCGCTACAAAGAAGACTCGCTACCCATCGGTCAAAAGGGCCATGCTGAAAAAAGTCTCAAAACCAGAAATGCAGGACAGGCCATGGAGAAATGGGAGCCTTGCTACACTGATGGGCGGGATGTAAATTGCCAACAGCCACTCTGGAGAAGTGTACGGTGTGTCCTGAAACATCTAAAAAACACAGCTTAGAGAGCATAGGGCACTTCCACTCATGGGGGTATAAATTGGGAAAATGAAAAATCAGCAAGACACAAGCACCCCAAAGTTTAGGGCTGCCCTGTTGACAAGGACCTCCACTTCATTCCACCTTCAATATCCCAGGAAAGAGAAAAATGGATAAAGAAGTTGTGGTCCTTATGTACAATGGAATATCACTCAGCCATGAAATCAATGTCATAAGGCTAGTAGCAGCATGATGAGTGGATTTAGGTACGACGATTCTAAGTGAAATAAGTCACACAGAAAAGGACACTTCTCATAAGGTATCACTTATAGAGGGAATGTCAAAACCGTTACACTTGAACTGAATTACAAAACAGAACAGAGTCACACATGCAGAAAACACACTATGGCTGCTTAACGGGAAAGGTGAGGTGGGGTGATACATAAAACAAGGGTTTCAAATTAGCTCAGATACCGTTCCATAAACCCAATATGTAATAGACAAGACCTACTCCTTGCTCAGAGAACTGGACTCAACACACCCTATTCACCGCACAAGAATATATCTGACTAGTAATAATCTTAAAGCCTATGTATTGATATCTCACTGTTAGTGTGTCAAGTGGGTGTAAAGCGGCATAAACACAGCAGTGAAAAGCAGCTAAACCCCATTATAAAAATAAATTACTTTGAAAAACCCATGAAACAAAGACAGTGAAAGAGAGAGAAATTCTTACACAATGCGTTCAGGGGCTGTGATGCAACCTGGATTGACCATATCTAGACCCACAGCTGGATGAGACATAAGGGTGGACACTCTTGGGGCTGAGAGGTTTGGTGAGGTTGGGTGAGCAAACGCAGACCCTTTAAAGTAATACTGCGTGGTACCCATCGCATGGGTCCCAAATCTCCAGGTTCAAGGGCATCTTCCTACATCGAAAATATGCATGAGAAAACAAAACGATGGTACACCATGTGATGGGGAAAGGTTTCTAAAACGCACCTCATTTCTCTTCTCCTTGTGCCCGGGTTCGCCATTCCAGCCGCTTTACTAACAATCTCCCTACTTGGAGCATCAGCACCTTTAACCTCCTGTTCCGTACAGGTTGCAATTTGTCCTGAGGATGAACGGGTAGACGGGGAACCAGTGAGAGAGTAGCTCTTGGTGTTGGGACAGGCACAGGTCACTCTATTATCCCATCAGGAAGAAGAATTAACCACAGGCTCATCCTCCCCCCCGGAACCAGAACAGGGCCTGAAGCCATCCTGCGCTTTTGCGGCCAGCTCCCAAAAAAGCGAGTTGTAAAATGGAGCTTCAGGGCACTGCAATTCACAAACCTGCAGAGTTATAAATGATAACTCTCGTCCACAAATATATTGAGGGAAGGCAAAGAAGAGGATTTGAAATCAAGGCAGAATTGCAGGAAACAGATTTCAGGAGGTAGATTCGAATCGCCTTTAAAGCACATGAAAAGCAGCAAAACGTTGACAATGATGCCCTTGGCCAAAAAGGGCGTATGCGTTTTTTCCTGAATATATTCAGGAAAAAACGCATACGCCCTTTTTGGCCAACCAAGCAACCTGGAAAGGCAAATCAGCACTACAAAGAAGACTCGCTACCCATCGGTCAAAAGGGCCATGCTGAAAAAAGTCTCAAAACCAGAAATGCAGGACAGGCCATGGAGAAATGGGAGCCTTGCTACACTGATGGGCGGGATGTAAATTGCCAACAGCCACTCTGGAGAAGTGTACAGTGTGTCCTGAAACATCTAAAAAACACAGCTTAGAGAGCATAGGGCACTTCCACTCATGGGGGTATAAATTGGGAAAATGAAAAATCAGCAAGACACAAGCACCCCAAAGTTTAGGGCTGCTCTGTTGACAAGGACCTCCACTTCATTCCACCTTCAATATCCCAGGAAAGAGAAAAATGGATAAAGAAGTTGTGGTCCTTATGTACAATGGAATATCACTCAGCCATGAAATCAATGTCATAAGGCTAGTAGCAGCATGATGAGTGGATTTAGGTACGACGATTCTAAGTGAAATAAGTCACACAGAAAAGGACACTTCTCATAAGGTATCACTTATAGAGGGAATGTCAAAACCGTTACACTTGAACTGAATTACAAAACAGAACAGAGTCACACATGCAGAAAACACACTATGGCTGCTTAACGGGAAAGGTGAGGTGGGGTGATACATAAAACAAGGGTTTCAAATTAGCTCAGATACCGTTCCATAAACCCAATATGTAATAGACAAGACCTACTCCTTGCTCAGAGAACTGGACTCAACACACCCTATTCACCGCACAAGAATATATCTGACTAGTAATAATCTTAAAGCCTATGTATTGATATCTCACTGTTAGTGTGTCAAGTGGGTGTAAAGCGGCATAAACACAGCAGTGAAAAGCAGCTAAACCCCATTATAAAAATAAATTACTTTGAAAAACCCATGAAACAAAGACAGTGAAAGAGAGCGAAATTCTTACACAATGCGTTCAGGGGCTGTGATGCAACCTGGATTGACCATATCTAGACCCACAGCTGGATGAGACATAAGGGTGGACACTCTTGGGGCTGAGAGGTTTGGTGAGGTTGGGTGAGCCAACGCAGACCCTTTAAAGTAATACTGCATGGTACCCATCGCATGGGTCCCAAATCTCCAGGTTTAAGGGCATCTTCCTACATCGAAAACATGCATGAGAAAACAAAACGATGGTACACCATGTGATGGGGAAAGGTTTCTAAAACGCACCTCATTTCTCTTCTCCTTGTGCCCGGGTTCGCCATTCCAGCCACTTTACTAACAATCTCCCTACTTGGAGCATCAGCACCTTTAACCTCCTGTTCCGTACAGGTTGCAATTTGTCCTGAGGATGAACGGGTAGACGGGGAACCAGTGAGAGACTAGCTCTTGGTGTTGGGACAGGCACAGGTCACTCTATTTTCCCATCAGGAAGAAGAATTAATCACAGGCTCATCCTCCCCCCCGGAACCAGAACAGGGCCTGAAGCCATCCTGCGCTTTTGCGGCCAGCTCCCAAAAAAGCGAGTTGTAAAATGGAGCTTCAGGGCACTGCAATTCACAAACCTGCAGAGTTATAAATGATAACTCTCGTCCACAAATATATTGAGGGAAGGCAAAGAAGAGGATTTGAAATCAAGGCAGAATTGCAGGAAACAGATTTCAGGAGGTAGATTCGAATCGCCTTTAAAGCACATGAAAAGCAGCAAAACGTTGACAATGATGCCCTTGGCCAAAAAGGGCGTATGCGGTTTTTCCTGAATATATTCAGGAAAAAACGCATACGCCCTTTTTGGCCAACCAAGCAACCTGGAAAGGCAAATCAGCGCTACAAAGAAGACTCGCTACCCATCGGTCAAAAGGGCCATGCTGAAAAAAGTCTCAAAACCAGAAATGCAGGACAGGCCATGGAGAAATGGGAGCCTTGCTACACTGATGGGCGGGATGTAAATTGCCAACAGCCACTCTGGAGAAGTGTACGGTGTGTCCTGAAACATCTAAAAAACACAGCTTAGAGAGCATAGGGCACTTCCACTCATGGGGGTATAAATTGGGAAAATGAAAAATCAGCAAGACACAAGCACCCCAAAGTTTAGGCCTGCCCTGTTGACAAGGACCTCCACTTCATTCCACCTTCAATATCCTAGGAAAGAGAAAAATGGATAAAGAAGTTGTGGTCCTTATGTACAATGGAATATCACTCAGCCATGAAATCAATGTCATAAGGCTAGTAGCAGCATGATGAGTGGATTTAGGTACGACGATTCTAAGTGAAATAAGTCACACAGAAAAGGACACTTCTCATAAGGTATCACTTATAGAGGGAATGTCAAAACCGTTACACTTGAACTGAATTACAAAACAGAACAGAGTCACACATGCAGAAAACACACTATGGCTGCTTAACGGGAAAGGTGAGGTGGGGTGATACATAAAACAAGGGTTTCAAATTAGCTCAGATACCGTTCCATAAACCCAATATGTAATAGACAAGACCTACTCCTTGCTCAGAGAACTGGACTCAACACGCCCTATTCACCGCACAAGAATATATCGGACTAGTAATAATCTTAAAACCTATGTATTGATATCTCTCTGTTAGTGTGTCAAGTGGGTGTAAAGCGGCATAAACACAGCAGTGAAAAGCAGCTAAACCCCATTATAAAAATAAATTACTTTTACAAACCCATGAAACAAAGACAGTGAAAGAGAGAGAAATTCTTACACAATGCGTTCAGGGGCTGTGATGCAACCTGGATTGACCATATCTAGACCCACAGCTGGATGAGACATAAGGGTGGACACTCTTGGGGCTGAGAGGTTTGGTGAGGTTGGGTGAGCAAACGCAGACCCTTTAAAGTAATACTGCGTGGTACCCATCGCATGGGTCCCAAATCTCCAGGTTCAAGGGCATCTTCCTACATCGAAAACATGCATGAGAAAACAAAAAGATGGTACACCATGTGATGGGGAAAGGTTTCTAAAACGCACCTCATTTCTCTTCTCCTTGTGCCCGGGTTCGCCATTCCAGCCTCTTTACTAACAATCTCCCTACTTGGAGCATCAGCACCTTTAACCTCCTGTTCCGTACAGGTTGCAATTTGTCCTGAGGATGAACGGGTAGATGGGGAACCAGTGAGAGACTAGCTCTTGGTGTTGGGACAGGCACAGGTCACTCTATTTTCCCATCAGGAAGAAGAATTAACCACAGGCTCATCCTCCCCCCCGGAACCAGAACAGGGCTTGAAGCCATCCTGCGCTTTTGCGGCCAGCTCCCAAAAAAGCGAGTTGTAAAATGGAGCTTCAGGGCACTGCAATTCACAAACCTGCAGAGTTATAAATGATAACTCTCGTCCACAAATATATTGAGGGAAGGCAAAGAAGAGGATTTGAAATCAAGGCAGAATTGCAGGAAACAGATTTCAGGAGGTAGATTCGAATCGCCTTTAAAGCACATGAAAAGCAGCAAAACGTTGACAATGATGCCCTTGGCCAAAAAGGGCGTATGCGTTTTTTCCTGAATATATTCAGGAAAAAACGCATACGCCCTTTTTGGCCAACCAAGCAACCTGGAAAGGCAAATCAGCGCTACAAAGAAGACTCGCTACCCATCGGTCAAAAGGGCCATGCTGAAAAAAGTCTCAAAACCAGAAATGCAGGACAGGCCATGGAGAAATGGGAGCCTTGCTACACTGATGGGCGGGATGTAAATTGCCAACAGCCACTCTGGAGAAGTGTACGGTGTGTCCTGAAACATCTAAAAAACACAGCTTAGAGAGCATAGGGCACTTCCACTCATGGGGGTATAAATTGGGAAAATGAAAAATCAGCAAGACACAAGCACCCCAAAGTTTAGGGCTGCTCTGTTGACAAGGACCTCCACTTCATTCCACCTTCAATATCCCAGGAAAGAAAAAAATGGATAAAGAAGTTGTGGTCCTTATGTACAATGGAATATCACTCAGCCATGAAATCAATGTCATAAGGCTAGTAGCAGCATGATGAGTGGATTTAGGTACGACGATTCTAAGTGAAATAAGTCACACAGAAAAGGACACTTCTCATAAGGTATCACTTATAGAGGGAATGTCAAAACCGTTACACTTGAACTGAATTACAAAACAGAACAGAGTCACACATGCAGAAAACACACTATGGCTGCTTAACGGGAAAGGTGAGGTGGGGTGATACATAAAACAAGGGTTTCAAATTAGCTCAGATACCGTTCCATAAACCCAATATGTAATAGACAAGACCTACTCCTTGCTCAGAGAACTGGACTCAACACGCCCTATTCACCGCACAAGAATATATCGGACTAGTAATAATCTTAAAACCTATGTATTGATATCTCTCTGTTAGTGTGTCAAGTGGGTGTAAAGCGGCATAAACACAGCAGTGAAAAGCAGCTAAACCCCATTATAAAAATAAATTACTTTTACAAACCCATGAAACAAAGACAGTGAAAGAGAGAGAAATTCTTACACAATGCGTTCAGGGGCTGTGATGCAACCTGGATTGACCATATCTAGACCCACAGCTGGATGAGACATAAGGGTGGACACTCTTGGGGCTGAGAGGTTTGGTGAGGTTGGGTGAGCAAACGCAGACCCTTTAAAGTAATACTGCGTGGTACCCATCGCATGGGTCCCAAATCTCCAGGTTCAAGGGCATCTTCCTACATCGAAAACATGCATGAGAAAACAAAAAGATGGTACACCATGTGATGGGGAAAGGTTTCTAAAACGCACCTCATTTCTCTTCTCCTTGTGCCCGGGTTCGCCATTCCAGCCTCTTTACTAACAATCTCCCTACTTGGAGCATCAGCACCTTTAACCTCCTGTTCCGTACAGGTTGCAATTTGTCCTGAGGATGAACGGGTAGATGGGGAACCAGTGAGAGACTAGCTCTTGGTGTTGGGACAGGCACAGGTCACTCTATTTTCCCATCAGGAAGAAGAATTAACCACAGGCTCATCCTCCCCCCCGGAACCAGAACAGGGCCTGAAACCATCCTGCGCTTTTGCGGCCAGCTCCCAAAAAAGCGAGTTGTAAAATGGAGCTTCAGGGCATGGCAATTCACAAACCTGCAGAGTTATAAATGATAACTCTCGTCCACAAATATATTGAGGGAAGGCAAAGAAGAGGATTTGAAATCAAGGCAGAATTGCAGGAAACAGATTTCAGGAGGTAGATTCGAATCGCCTTTAAAGCACATGAAAAGCAGCAAAACGTTGACAATGATGCCCTTGGCCAAAAAGGGCGTATGCGTTTTTTCCTGAATATATTCAGGAAAAAACGCATACGCCCTTTTTGGCCAACCAAGCAACCTGGAAAGGCAAATCAGCACTACAAAGAAGACTCGCTACCCATAGGTCAAAAGGGCCATGCTGAAAAAAGTCTCAAAACCAGAAATGCAGGACAGGCCATGGAGAAATGGGAGCCTTGCTACACTGATGGGCGGGATGTAAATTGCCAACAGCCACTCTGGAGAAGTGTACGGTGTGTCCTGAAACATCTAAAAAACACAGCTTAGAGAGCATAGGGCACTTCCACTCATGGGGGTATAAATTGGGAAAACGAAAAATCAGCAAGACACAAGCACCCCAAAGTTTAGGGCTGCTCTGTTGACAAGGACCTCCACTTCATTCCACCTTCAATATCCCAGGAAAGAGAAAAATGGATAAAGAAGTTGTGGTCCTTATGTACAATGGAATATCACTCAGCCATGAAATCAATGTCATAAGGCTAGTAGCAGCATGATGAGTGGATTTAGGTACGACGATTCTAAGTGAAATAAGTCACACAGAAAAGGACACTTCTCATAAGGTATCAGTTATAGAGGGAATGTCAAAACCGTTACACTTGAACTGAATTACAAAACAGAACAGAGTCACACATGCAGAAAACACACTATGGCTGCTTAACGGGAAAGGTGAGGTGGGGTGATACATAAAACAAGGGTTTCAAATTAGCTCAGATACCGTTCCATAAACCCAATATGTAATAGACAAGACCTACTCCTTGCTCAGAGAACTGGACTCAACACACCCTATTCACCGCACAAGAATATATCTGACTAGTAATAATCTTAAAGCCTATGTATTGATATCTCACTGTTAGTGTGTCAAGTGGGTGTAAAGCGGCATAAACACAGCAGTGAAAAGCAGCTAAACCCCATTATAAAAATAAATTACTTTGAAAAACCCATGAAACAAAGACAGTGAAAGAGAGCGAAATTCTTACACAATGCGTTCAGGGGCTGTGATGCAACCTGGATTGACCATATCTAGACCCACAGCTGGATGAGACATAAGGGTGGACACTCTTGGGGCTGAGAGGTTTGGTGAGGTTGGGTGAGCAAACGCAGACCCTTTAAAGTAATACTGCATGGTACCCATCGCATGGGTCCCAAATCTCCAGGTTTAAGGGCATCTTCCTACATCGAAAACATGCATGAGAAAACAAAACGATGGTACACCATGTGATGGGGAAAGGTTTCTAAAACGCACCTCATTTCTCTTCTCCTTGTGCCCGGGTTCGCCATTCCAGCCACTTTACTAACAATCTCCCTACTTGGAGCATCAGCACCTTTAACCTCCTGTTCCGTACAGGTTGCAATTTGTCCTGAGGATGAACGGGTAGACGGGGAACCAGTGAGAGACTAGCTCTTGGTGTTGGGACAGGCACAGGTCACTCTATTTTCCCATCAGGAAGAAGAATTAACCACAGGCTCATCCTCCCCCCCGGAACCAGAACAGGGCCTGAAGCCATCCTGCGCTTTTGCGGCCAGCTCCCAAAAAAGCGAGTTGTAAAATGGAGCTTCAGGGCACTGCAATTCACAAACCTGCAGAGTTATAAATGATAACTCTCGTCCACAAATATATTGAGGGAAGGCAAAGAAGAGGATTTGAAATCAAGGCAGAATTGCAGGAAACAGATTTCAGGAGGTAGATTCGAATCGCCTTTAAAGCACATGAAAAGCAGCAAAACGTTGACAATGATGCCCTTGGCCAAAAAGGGCGTATGCGGTTTTTCCTGAATATATTCAGGAAAAAACGCATACGCCCTTTTTGGCCAACCAAGCAACCTGGAAAGGCAAATCAGCGCTACAAAGAAGACTCGCTACCCATCGGTCAAAAGGGCCATGCTGAAAAAAGTCTCAAAACCAGAAATGCAGGACAGGCCATGGAGAAATGGGAGCCTTGCTACACTGATGGGCGGGATGTAAATTGCCAACAGCCACTCTGGAGAAGTGTACGGTGTGTCCTGAAACATCTAAAAAACACAGCTTAGAGAGCATAGGGCACTTCCACTCATGGGGGTATAAATTGGGAAAACGAAAAATCAGCAAGACACAAGCACCCCAAAGTTTAGGGCTGCTCTGTTGACAAGGACCTCCACTTCATTCCACCTTCAATATCCCAGGAAAGAGAAAAATGGATAAAGAAGTTGTGGTCCTTATGTACAATGGAATATCACTCAGCCATGAAATCAATGTCATAAGGCTAGTAGCAGCATGATGAGTGGATTTAGGTACGACGATTCTAAGTGAAATAAGTCACACAGAAAAGGACACTTCTCATAAGGTATCAGTTATAGAGGGAATGTCAAAACCGTTACACTTGAACTGAATTACAAAACAGAACAGAGTCACACATGCAGAAAACACACTATGGCTGCTTAACGGGAAAGGTGAGGTGGGGTGATACATAAAACAAGGGTTTCAAATTAGCTCAGATACCGTTCCATAAACCCAATATGTAATAGACAAGACCTACTCCTTGCTCAGAGAACTGGACTCAACACACCCTATTCACCGCACAAGAATATATCTGACTAGTAATAATCTTAAAGCCTATGTATTGATATCTCACTGTTAGTGTGTCAAGTGGGTGTAAAGCGGCATAAACACAGCAGTGAAAAGCAGCTAAACCCCATTATAAAAATAAATTACTTTGAAAAACCCATGAAACAAAGACAGTGAAAGAGAGCGAAATTCTTACACAATGCGTTCAGGGGCTGTGATGCAACCTGGATTGACCATATCTAGACCCACAGCTGGATGAGACATAAGGGTGGACACTCTTGGGGCTGAGAGGTTTGGTGAGGTTGGGTGAGCAAACGCAGACCCTTTAAAGTAATACTGCATGGTACCCATCGCATGGGTCCCAAATCTCCAGGTTTAAGGGCATCTTCCTACATCGAAAACATGCATGAGAAAACAAAACGATGGTACACCATGTGATGGGGAAAGGTTTCTAAAACGCACCTCATTTCTCTTCTCCTTGTGCCCGGGTTCGCCATTCCAGCCACTTTACTAACAATCTCCCTACTTGGAGCATCAGCACCTTTAACCTCCTGTTCCGTACAGGTTGCAATTTGTCCTGAGGATGAACGGGTAGACGGGGAACCAGTGAGAGACTAGCTCTTGGTGTTGGGACAGGCACAGGTCACTCTATTTTCCCATCAGGAAGAAGAATTAACCACAGGCTCATCCTCCCCCCCGGAACCAGAACAGGGCCTGAAGCCATCCTGCGCTTTTGCGGCCAGCTCCCAAAAAAGCGAGTTGTAAAATGGAGCTTCAGGGCACTGCAATTCACAAACCTGCAGAGTTATAAATGATAACTCTCGTCCACAAATATATTGAGGGAAGGCAAAGAAGAGGATTTGAAATCAAGGCAGAATTGCAGGAAACAGATTTCAGGAGGTAGATTCGAATCGCCTTTAAAGCACATGAAAAGCAGCAAAACGTTGACAATGATGCCCTTGGCCAAAAAGGGCGTATGCGTTTTTTCCTGAATATATTCAGGAAAAAACGCATACGCCCTTTTTGGCCAACCAAGCAACCTGGAAAGGCAAATCAGCGCTACAAAGAAGACTCGCTACCCATCGGTCAAAAGGGCCATGCTGAAAAAAGTCTCAAAACCAGAAATGCAGGACAGGCCATGGAGAAATGGGAGCCTTGCTACACTGATGGGCGGGATGTAAATTGCCAACAGCCACTCTGGAGAAGTGTACGGTGTGTCCTGAAACATCTAAAAAACACAGCTTAGAGAGCATAGGGCACTTCCACTCATGGGGGTATAAATTGGGAAAATGAAAAATCAGCAAGACACAAGCACCCCAAAGTTTAGGGCTGCTCTGTTGACAAGGACCTCCACTTCATTCCACCTTCAATATCCCAGGAAAGAAAAAAATGGATAAAGAAGTTGTGGTCCTTATGTACAATGGAATATCACTCAGCCATGAAATCAATGTCATAAGGCTAGTAGCAGCATGATGAGTGGATTTAGGTACGACGATTCTAAGTGAAATAAGTCACACAGAAAAGGACACTTCTCATAAGGTATCACTTATAGAGGGAATGTCAAAACCGTTACACTTGAACTGAATTACAAAACAGAACAGAGTCACACATGCAGAAAACACACTATGGCTGCTTAACGGGAAAGGTGAGGTGGGGTGATACATAAAACAAGGGTTTCAAATTAGCTCAGATACCGTTCCATAAAACCAATATGTAATAGACAAGACCTACTCCTTGCTCAGAGAACTGGACTCAACACGCCCTATTCACCGCACAAGAATATATCTGACTAGTAATAATCTTAAAACCTATGTATTGATATCTCTCTGTTAGTGTGTCAAGTGGGTGTAAAGCGGCATAAACACAGCAGTGAAAAGCAGCTAAACCCCATTATAAAAATAAATTACTTTTACAAACCCATGAAACAAAGACAGTGAAAGAGAGCGAAATTCTTACACAATGCGTTCAGGGGCTGTGATGCAACCTGGATTGACCATATCTAGACCCACAGCTGGATGAGACATAAGGGTGGACACTCTTGGGGCTGAGAGGTTTGGTGAGGTTGGGTGAGCAAACGCAGACCCTTTAAAGTAATACTGCGTGGTACCCATCGCATGGGTCCCAAATCTCCAGGTTCAAGGGCATCTTCCTACATCGAAAACATGCATGAGAAAACAAAAAGATGGTACACCATGTGATGGGGAAAGGTTTCTAAAACGCACCTCATTTCTCTTCTCCTTGTGCCCGGGTTCGCCATTCCAGCCGCTTTACTAACAATCTCCCTACTTGGAGCATCAGCACCTTTAACCTCCTGTTCCGTACAGGTTGCAATTTGTGCTGAGGATGAACGGGTAGATGGGGAACCAGTGAGAGACTAGCTCTTGGTGTTGGGACAGGCACAGGTCACTCTATTTTCCCATCAGGAAGAAGAATTAACCACAGGCTCATCCTCCCCCCCGGAACCAGAACAGGGCCTGAAACCATCCTGCGCTTTTGCGGCCAGCTCCCAAAAAAGCGAGTTGTAAAATGGAGCTTCAGGGCATGGCAATTCACAAACCTGCAGAGTTATGAATGATAACTCTCGTCCACAAATATATTGAGGGAAGGCAAAGAAGAGGATTTGAAATCAAGGCAGAATTGCAGGAAACAGATTTCAGGAGGTAGATTCGAATCGCCTTTAAAGCACATGAAAAGCAGCAAAACGTTGACAATGATGCCCTTGGCCAAAAAGGGCGTATGCGTTTTTTCCTGAATATATTCAGGAAAAAACGCATACGCCCTTTTTGGCCAACCAAGCAACCTGGAAAGGCAAATCAGCACTACAAAGAAGACTCGCTACCCATTGGTCAAAAGGGCCATGCTGAAAAAAGTCTCAAAACCAGAAATGCAGGACAGGCCATGGAGAAATGGGAGCCTTGCTACACTGATGGGCGGGATGTAAATTGCCAACAGCCACTCTGGAGAAGTGTACAGTGTGTCCTGAAACATCTAAAAAACACAGCTTAGAGAGCATAGGGCACTTCCACTCATGGGGGTATAAATTGGGAAAATGAAAAATCAGCAAGACACAAGCACCCCAAAGTTTAGGGCTGCTCTGTTGACAAGGACCTCCACTTCATTCCACCTTCAATATCCCAGGAAAGAGAAAAATGGATAAAGAAGTTGTGGTCCTTATGTACAATGGAATATCACTCAGCCATGAAATCAATGTCATAAGGCTAGTAGCAGCATGATGAGTGGATTTAGGTACGACGATTCTAAGTGAAATAAGTCACACAGAAAAGGACACTTCTCATAAGGTATCACTTATAGAGGGAATGTCAAAACCGTTACACTTGAACTGAATTACAAAACAGAACAGAGTCACACATGCAGAAAACACACTATGGCTGCTTAACGGGAAAGGTGAGGTGGGGTGATACATAAAACAAGGGTTTCAAATTAGCTCAGATACCGTTCCATAAACCCAATATGTAATAGACAAGACCTACTCCTTGCTCAGAGAACTGGACTCAACACACCCTATTCACCGCACAAGAATATATCTGACTAGTAATAATCTTAAAGCCTATGTATTGATATCTCACTGTTAGTGTGTCAAGTGGGTGTAAAGCGGCATAAACACAGCAGTGAAAAGCAGCTAAACCCCATTATAAAAATAAATTACTTTGAAAAACCCATGAAACAAAGACAGTGAAAGAGAGCGAAATTCTTACACAATGCGTTCAGGGGCTGTGATGCAACCTGGATTGACCATATCTAGACCCACAGCTGGATGAGACATAAGGGTGGACACTCTTGGGGCTGAGAGGTTTGGTGAGGTTGGGTGAGCAAACGCAGACCCTTTAAAGTAATACTGCATGGTACCCATCGCATGGGTCCCAAATCTCCAGGTTTAAGGGCATCTTCCTACATCGAAAACATGCATGAGAAAACAAAACGATGGTACACCATGTGATGGGGAAAGGTTTCTAAAACGCACCTCATTTCTCTTCTCCTTGTGCCCGGGTTCGCCATTCCAGCCACTTTACTAACAATCTCCCTACTTGGAGCATCAGCACCTTTAACCTCCTGTTCCGTACAGGTTGCAATTTGTCCTGAGGATGAACGGGTAGACGGGGAACCAGTGAGAGACTAGCTCTTGGTGTTGGGACAGGCACAGGTCACTCTATTTTCCCATCAGGAAGAAGAATTAACCACAGGCTCATCCTCCCCCCCGGAACCAGAACAGGGCCTGAAGCCATCCTGCGCTTTTGCGGCCAGCTCCCAAAAAAGCGAGTTGTAAAATGGAGCTTCAGGGCACTGCAATTCACAAACCTGCAGAGTTATAAATGATAACTCTCGTCCACAAATATATTGAGGGAAGGCAAAGAAGAGGATTTGAAATCAAGGCAGAATTGCAGGAAACAGATTTCAGGAGGTAGATTCGAATCGCCTTTAAAGCACATGAAAAGCAGCAAAACGTTGACAATGATGCCCTTGGCCAAAAAGGGCGTATGCGTTTTTTCCTGAATATATTCAGGAAAAAACGCATACGCCCTTTTTGGCCAACCAAGCAACCTGGAAAGGCAAATCAGCGCTACAAAGAAGACTCGCTACCCATCGGTCAAAAGGGCCATGCTGAAAAAAGTCTCAAAACCAGAAATGCAGGACAGGCCATGGAGAAATGGGAGCCTTGCTACACTGATGGGCGGGATGTAAATTGCCAACAGCCACTCTGGAGAAGTGTACGGTGTGTCCTGAAACATCTAAAAAACACAGCTTAGAGAGCATAGGGCACTTCCACTCATGGGGGTATAAATTGGGAAAACGAAAAATCAGCAAGACACAAGCACCCCAAAGTTTAGGGCTGCTCTGTTGACAAGGACCTCCACTTCATTCCACCTTCAATATCCCAGGAAAGAGAAAAATGGATAAAGAAGTTGTGGTCCTTATGTACAATGGAATATCACTCAGCCATGAAATCAATGTCATAAGGCTAGTAGCAGCATGATGAGTGGATTTAGGTACGACGATTCTAAGTGAAATAAGTCACACAGAAAAGGACACTTCTCATAAGGTATCAGTTATAGAGGGAATGTCAAAACCGTTACACTTGAACTGAATTACAAAACAGAACAGAGTCACACATGCAGAAAACACACTATGGCTGCTTAACGGGAAAGGTGAGGTGGGGTGATACATAAAACAAGGGTTTCAAATTAGCTCAGATACCGTTCCATAAACCCAATATGTAATAGACAAGACCTACTCCTTGCTCAGAGAACTGGACTCAACACACCCTATTCACCGCACAAGAATATATCTGACTAGTAATAATCTTAAAGCCTATGTATTGATATCTCACTGTTAGTGTGTCAAGTGGGTGTAAAGCGGCATAAACACAGCAGTGAAAAGCAGCTAAACCCCATTATAAAAATAAATTACTTTGAAAAACCCATGAAACAAAGACAGTGAAAGAGAGCGAAATTCTTACACAATGCGTTCAGGGGCTGTGATGCAACCTGGATTGACCATATCTAGACCCACAGCTGGATGAGACATAAGGGTGGACACTCTTGGGGCTGAGAGGTTTGGTGAGGTTGGGTGAGCAAACGCAGACCCTTTAAAGTAATACTGCATGGTACCCATCGCATGGGTCCCAAATCTCCAGGTTTAAGGGCATCTTCCTACATCGAAAACATGCATGAGAAAACAAAACGATGGTACACCATGTGATGGGGAAAGGTTTCTAAAACGCACCTCATTTCTCTTCTCCTTGTGCCCGGGTTCGCCATTCCAGCCACTTTACTAACAATCTCCCTACTTGGAGCATCAGCACCTTTAACCTCCTGTTCCGTACAGGTTGCAATTTGTCCTGAGGATGAACGGGTAGACGGGGAACCAGTGAGAGACTAGCTCTTGGTGTTGGGACAGGCACAGGTCACTCTATTTTCCCATCAGGAAGAAGAATTAACCACAGGCTCATCCTCCCCCCCGGAACCAGAACAGGGCCTGAAGCCATCCTGCGCTTTTGCGGCCAGCTCCCAAAAAAGCGAGTTGTAAAATGGAGCTTCAGGGCACTGCAATTCACAAACCTGCAGAGTTATAAATGATAACTCTCGTCCACAAATATATTGAGGGAAGGCAAAGAAGAGGATTTGAAATCAAGGCAGAATTGCAGGAAACAGATTTCAGGAGGTAGATTCGAATCGCCTTTAAAGCACATGAAAAGCAGCAAAACGTTGACAATGATGCCCTTGGCCAAAAAGGGCGTATGCGTTTTTTCCTGAATATATTCAGGAAAAAACGCATACGCCCTTTTTGGCCAACCAAGCAACCTGGAAAGGCAAATCAGCGCTACAAAGAAGACTCGCTACCCATCGGTCAAAAGGGCCATGCTGAAAAAAGTCTCAAAACCAGAAATGCAGGACAGGCCATGGAGAAATGGGAGCCTTGCTACACTGATGGGCGGGATGTAAATTGCCAACAGCCACTCTGGAGAAGTGTACGGTGTGTCCTGAAACATCTAAAAAACACAGCTTAGAGAGCATAGGGCACTTCCACTCATGGGGGTATAAATTGGGAAAACGAAAAATCAGCAAGACACAAGCACCCCAAAGTTTAGGGCTGCTCTGTTGACAAGGACCTCCACTTCATTCCACCTTCAATATCCCAGGAAAGAGAAAAATGGATAAAGAAGTTGTGGTCCTTATGTACAATGGAATATCACTCAGCCATGAAATCAATGTCATAAGGCTAGTAGCAGCATGATGAGTGGATTTAGGTACGACGATTCTAAGTGAAATAAGTCACACAGAAAAGGACACTTCTCATAAGGTATCAGTTATAGAGGGAATGTCAAAACCGTTACACTTGAACTGAATTACAAAACAGAACAGAGTCACACATGCAGAAAACACACTATGGCTGCTTAACGGGAAAGGTGAGGTGGGGTGATACATAAAACAAGGGTTTCAAATTAGCTCAGATACCGTTCCATAAACCCAATATGTAATAGACAAGACCTACTCCTTGCTCAGAGAACTGGACTCAACACACCCTATTCACCGCACAAGAATATATCTGACTAGTAATAATCTTAAAGCCTATGTATTGATATCTCACTGTTAGTGTGTCAAGTGGGTGTAAAGCGGCATAAACACAGCAGTGAAAAGCAGCTAAACCCCATTATAAAAATAAATTACTTTGAAAAACCCATGAAACAAAGACAGTGAAAGAGAGCGAAATTCTTACACAATGCGTTCAGGGGCTGTGATGCAACCTGGATTGACCATATCTAGACCCACAGCTGGATGAGACATAAGGGTGGACACTCTTGGGGCTGAGAGGTTTGGTGAGGTTGGGTGAGCAAACGCAGACCCTTTAAAGTAATACTGCATGGTACCCATCGCATGGGTCCCAAATCTCCAGGTTTAAGGGCATCTTCCTACATCGAAAACATGCATGAGAAAACAAAACGATGGTACACCATGTGATGGGGAAAGGTTTCTAAAACGCACCTCATTTCTCTTCTCCTTGTGCCCGGGTTCGCCATTCCAGCCACTTTACTAACAATCTCCCTACTTGGAGCATCAGCACCTTTAACCTCCTGTTCCGTACAGGTTGCAATTTGTCCTGAGGATGAACGGGTAGACGGGGAACCAGTGAGAGACTAGCTCTTGGTGTTGGGACAGGCACAGGTCACTCTATTTTCCCATCAGGAAGAAGAATTAACCACAGGCTCATCCTCCCCCCCGGAACCAGAACAGGGCCTGAAGCCATCCTGCGCTTTTGCGGCCAGCTCCCAAAAAAGCGAGTTGTAAAATGGAGCTTCAGGGCACTGCAATTCACAAACCTGCAGAGTTATAAATGATAACTCTCGTCCACAAATATATTGAGGGAAGGCAAAGAAGAGGATTTGAAATCAAGGCAGAATTGCAGGAAACAGATTTCAGGAGGTAGATTCGAATCGCCTTTAAAGCACATGAAAAGCAGCAAAACGTTGACAATGATGCCCTTGGCCAAAAAGGGCGTATGCGTTTTTTCCTGAATATATTCAGGAAAAAACGCATACGCCCTTTTTGGCCAACCAAGCAACCTGGAAAGGCAAATCAGCGCTACAAAGAAGACTCGCTACCCATCGGTCAAAAGGGCCATGCTGAAAAAAGTCTCAAAACCAGAAATGCAGGACAGGCCATGGAGAAATGGGAGCCTTGCTACACTGATGGGCGGGATGTAAATTGCCAACAGCCACTCTGGAGAAGTGTACGGTGTGTCCTGAAACATCTAAAAAACACAGCTTAGAGAGCATAGGGCACTTCCACTCATGGGGGTATAAATTGGGAAAATGAAAAATCAGCAAGACACAAGCACCCCAAAGTTTAGGGCTGCTCTGTTGACAAGGACCTCCACTTCATTCCACCTTCAATATCCCAGGAAAGAAAAAAATGGATAAAGAAGTTGTGGTCCTTATGTACAATGGAATATCACTCAGCCATGAAATCAATGTCATAAGGCTAGTAGCAGCATGATGAGTGGATTTAGGTACGACGATTCTAAGTGAAATAAGTCACACAGAAAAGGACACTTCTCATAAGGTATCACTTATAGAGGGAATGTCAAAACCGTTACACTTGAACTGAATTACAAAACAGAACAGAGTCACACATGCAGAAAACACACTATGGCTGCTTAACGGGAAAGGTGAGGTGGGGTGATACATAAAACAAGGGTTTCAAATTAGCTCAGATACCGTTCCATAAACCCAATATGTAATAGACAAGACCTACTCCTTGCTCAGAGAACTGGACTCAACACGCCCTATTCACCGCACAAGAATATATCTGACTAGTAATAATCTTAAAACCTATGTATTGATATCTCTCTGTTAGTGTGTCAAGTGGGTGTAAAGCGGCATAAACACAGCAGTGAAAAGCAGCTAAACCCCATTATAAAAATAAATTACTTTTACAAACCCATGAAACAAAGACAGTGAAAGAGAGCGAAATTCTTACACAATGCGTTCAGGGGCTGTGATGCAACCTGGATTGACCATATCTAGACCCACAGCTGGATGAGACATAAGGGTGGACACTCTTGGGGCTGAGAGGTTTGGTGAGGTTGGGTGAGCAAACGCAGACCCTTTAAAGTAATACTGCGTGGTACCCATCGCATGGGTCCCAAATCTCCAGGTTCAAGGGCATCTTCCTACATCGAAAACATGCATGAGAAAACAAAAAGATGGTACACCATGTGATGGGGAAAGGTTTCTAAAACGCACCTCATTTCTCTTCTCCTTGTGCCCGGGTTCGCCATTCCAGCCGCTTTACTAACAATCTCCCTACTTGGAGCATCAGCACCTTTAACCTCCTGTTCCGTACAGGTTGCAATTTGTGCTGAGGATGAACGGGTAGATGGGGAACCAGTGAGAGACTAGCTCTTGGTGTTGGGACAGGCACAGGTCACTCTATTTTCCCATCAGGAAGAAGAATTAACCACAGGCTCATCCTCCCCCCCGGAACCAGAACAGGGCCTGAAACCATCCTGCGCTTTTGCGGCCAGCTCCCAAAAAAGCGAGTTGTAAAATGGAGCTTCAGGGCATGGCAATTCACAAACCTGCAGAGTTATGAATGATAACTCTCGTCCACAAATATATTGAGGGAAGGCAAAGAAGAGGATTTGAAATCAAGGCAGAATTGCAGGAAACAGATTTCAGGAGGTAGATTCGAATCGCCTTTAAAGCACATGAAAAGCAGCAAAACGTTGACAATGATGCCCTTGGCCAAAAAGGGCGTATGCGTTTTTTCCTGAATATATTCAGGAAAAAACGCATACGCCCTTTTTGGCCAACCAAGCAACCTGGAAAGGCAAATCAGCACTACAAAGAAGACTCGCTACCCATTGGTCAAAAGGGCCATGCTGAAAAAAGTCTCAAAACCAGAAATGCAGGACAGGCCATGGAGAAATGGGAGCCTTGCTACACTGATGGGCGGGATGTAAATTGCCAACAGCCACTCTGGAGAAGTGTACAGTGTGTCCTGAAACATCTAAAAAACACAGCTTAGAGAGCATAGGGCACTTCCACTCATGGGGGTATAAATTGGGAAAATGAAAAATCAGCAAGACACAAGCACCCCAAAGTTTAGGGCTGCTCTGTTGACAAGGACCTCCACTTCATTCCACCTTCAATATCCCAGGAAAGAGAAAAATGGATAAAGAAGTTGTGGTCCTTATGTACAATGGAATATCACTCAGCCATGAAATCAATGTCATAAGGCTAGTAGCAGCATGATGAGTGGATTTAGGTACGACGATTCTAAGTGAAATAAGTCACACAGAAAAGGACACTTCTCATAAGGTATCACTTATAGAGGGAATGTCAAAACCGTTACACTTGAACTGAATTACAAAACAGAACAGAGTCACACATGCAGAAAACACACTATGGCTGCTTAACGGGAAAGGTGAGGTGGGGTGATACATAAAACAAGGGTTTCAAATTAGCTCAGATACCGTTCCATAAACCCAATATGTAATAGACAAGACCTACTCCTTGCTCAGAGAACTGGACTCAACACACCCTATTCACCGCACAAGAATATATCTGACTAGTAATAATCTTAAAGCCTATGTATTGATATCTCACTGTTAGTGTGTCAAGTGGGTGTAAAGCGGCATAAACACAGCAGTGAAAAGCAGCTAAACCCCATTATAAAAATAAATTACTTTGAAAAACCCATGAAACAAAGACAGTGAAAGAGAGCGAAATTCTTACACAATGCGTTCAGGGGCTGTGATGCAACCTGGATTGACCATATCTAGACCCACAGCTGGATGAGACATAAGGGTGGACACTCTTGGGGCTGAGAGGTTTGGTGAGGTTGGGTGAGCCAACGCAGACCCTTTAAAGTAATACTGCATGGTACCCATCGCATGGGTCCCAAATCTCCAGGTTTAAGGGCATCTTCCTACATCGAAAACATGCATGAGAAAACAAAACGATGGTACACCATGTGATGGGGAAAGGTTTCTAAAACGCACCTCATTTCTCTTCTCCTTGTGCCCGGGTTCGCCATTCCAGCCACTTTACTAACAATCTCCCTACTTGGAGCATCAGCACCTTTAACCTCCTGTTCCGTACAGGTTGCAATTTGTCCTGAGGATGAACGGGTAGACGGGGAACCAGTGAGAGACTAGCTCTTGGTGTTGGGACAGGCACAGGTCACTCTATTTTCCCATCAGGAAGAAGAATTAACCACAGGCTCATCCTCCCCCCCGGAACCAGAACAGGGCCTGAAGCCATCCTGCGCTTTTGCGGCCAGCTCCCAAAAAAGCGAGTTGTAAAATGGAGCTTCAGGGCACTGCAATTCACAAACCTGCAGAGTTATAAATGATAACTCTCGTCCACAAATATATTGAGGGAAGGCAAAGAAGAGGATTTGAAATCAAGGCAGAATTGCAGGAAACAGATTTCAGGAGGTAGATTCGAATCGCCTTTAAAGCACATGAAAAGCAGCAAAACGTTGACAATGATGCCCTTGGCCAAAAAGGGCGTATGCGTTTTTTCCTGAATATATTCAGGAAAAAACGCATACGCCCTTTTTGGCCAACCAAGCAACCTGGAAAGGCAAATCAGCGCTACAAAGAAGACTCGCTACCCATCGGTCAAAAGGGCCATGCTGAAAAAAGTCTCAAAACCAGAAATGCAGGACAGGCCATGGAGAAATGGGAGCCTTGCTACACTGATGGGCGGGATGTAAATTGCCAACAGCCACTCTGGAGAAGTGTACGGTGTGTCCTGAAACATCTAAAAAACACAGCTTAGAGAGCATAGGGCACTTCCACTCATGGGGGTATAAATTGGGAAAATGAAAAATCAGCAAGACACAAGCACCCCAAAGTTTAGGCCTGCCCTGTTGACAAGGACCTCCACTTCATTCCACCTTCAATATCCTAGGAAAGAGAAAAATGGATAAAGAAGTTGTGGTCCTTATGTACAATGGAATATCACTCAGCCATGAAATCAATGTCATAAGGCTAGTAGCAGCATGATGAGTGGATTTAGGTACGACGATTCTAAGTGAAATAAGTCACACAGAAAAGGACACTTCTCATAAGGTATCACTTATAGAGGGAATGTCAAAACCGTTACACTTGAACTGAATTACAAAACAGAACAGAGTCACACATGCAGAAAACACACTATGGCTGCTTAACGGGAAAGGTGAGGTGGGGTGATACATAAAACAAGGGTTTCAAATTAGCTCAGATACCGTTCCATAAACCCAATATGTAATAGACAAGACCTACTCCTTGCTCAGAGAACTGGACTCAACACGCCCTATTCACCGCACAAGAATATATCTGACTAGTAATAATCTTAAAACCTATGTATTGATATCTCTCTGTTAGTGTGTCAAGTGGGTGTAAAGCGGCATAAACACAGCAGTGAAAAGCAGCTAAACCCCATTATAAAAATAAATTACTTTTACAAACCCATGAAACAAAGACAGTGAAAGAGAGCGAAATTCTTACACAATGCGTTCAGGGGCTGTGATGCAACCTGGATTGACCATATCTAGACCCACAGCTGGATGAGACATAAGGGTGGACACTCTTGGGGCTGAGAGGTTTGGTGAGGTTGGGTGAGCAAACGCAGACCCTTTAAAGTAATACTGCGTGGTACCCATCGCATGGGTCCCAAATCTCCAGGTTCAAGGGCATCTTCCTACATCGAAAACATGCATGAGAAAACAAAAAGATGGTACACCATGTGATGGGGAAAGGTTTCTAAAACGCACCTCATTTCTCTTCTCCTTGTGCCCGGGTTCGCCATTCCAGCCGCTTTACTAACAATCTCCCTACTTGGAGCATCAGCACCTTTAACCTCCTGTTCCGTACAGGTTGCAATTTGTCCTGAGGATGAACGGGTAGACGGGGAACCAGTGAGAGACTAGCTCTTGGTGTTGGGACAGGCACAGGTCACTCTATTTTCCCATCAGGAAGAAGAATTAACCACAGGCTCATCCTCCCCCCCGGAACCAGAACAGGGCCTGAAGCCATCCTGCGCTTTTGCGGCCAGCTCCCAAAAAAGCGAGTTGTAAAATGGAGCTTCAGGGCACTGCAATTCACAAACCTGCAGAGTTATAAATGATAACTCTCGTCCACAAATATATTGAGGGAAGGCAAAGAAGAGGATTTGAAATCAAGGCAGAATTGCAGGAAACAGATTTCAGGAGGTAGATTCGAATCGCCTTTAAAGCACATGAAAAGCAGCAAAACGTTGACAATGATGCCCTTGGCCAAAAAGGGCGTATGCGGTTTTTCCTGAATATATTCAGGAAAAAACGCATACGCCCTTTTTGGCCAACCAAGCAACCTGGAAAGGCAAATCAGCGCTACAAAGAAGACTCGCTACCCATCGGTCAAAAGGGCCATGCTGAAAAAAGTCTCAAAACCAGAAATGCAGGACAGGCCATGGAGAAATGGGAGCCTTGCTACACTGATGGGCGGGATGTAAATTGCCAACAGCCACTCTGGAGAAGTGTACGGTGTGTCCTGAAACATCTAAAAAACACAGCTTAGAGAGCATAGGGCACTTGCACTCATGGGGGTATAAATTGGGAAAATGAAAAATCAGCAAGACACAAGCACCCCAAAGTTTAGGCCTGCCCTGTTGACAAGGACCTCCACTTCATTCCACCTTCAATATCCTAGGAAAGAGAAAAATGGATAAAGAAGTTGTGGTCCTTATGTACAATGGAATATCACTCAGCCATGAAATCAATGTCATAAGGCTAGTAGCAGCATGATGAGTGGATTTAGGTACGACGATTCTAAGTGAAATAAGTCACACAGAAAAGGACACTTCTCATAAGGTATCACTTATAGAGGGAATGTCAAAACCGTTACACTTGAACTGAATTACAAAACAGAACAGAGTCACACATGCAGAAAACACACTATGGCTGCTTAACGGGAAAGGTGAGGTGGGGTGATACATAAAACAAGGGTTTCAAATTAGCTCAGATACCGTTCCATAAACCCAATATGTAATAGACAAGACCTACTCCTTGCTCAGAGAACTGGACTCAACACGCCCTATTCACCGCACAAGAATATATCTGACTAGTAATAATCTTAAAACCTATGTATTGATATCTCTCTGTTAGTGTGTCAAGTGGGTGTAAAGCGGCATAAACACAGCAGTGAAAAGCAGCTAAACCCCATTATAAAAATAAATTACTTTTACAAACCCATGAAACAAAGACAGTGAAAGAGAGCGAAATTCTTACACAATGCGTTCAGGGGCTGTGATGCAACCTGGATTGACCATATCTAGACCCACAGCTGGATGAGACATAAGAGTGGACACTCTTGGGGCTGAGAGGTTTGGTGAGGTTGGGTGAGCAAACGCAGACCCTTTAAAGTAATACTGCGTGGTACCCATCGCATGGGTCCCAAATCTCCAGGTTCAAGGGCATCTTCCTACATCGAAAACATGCATGAGAAAACAAAAAGATGGTACACCATGTGATGGGGAAAGGTTTCTAAAACGCACCTCATTTCTCTTCTCCTTGTGCCCGGATTCGCCATTCCAGTCGCTTTACTAATAATCTCCCTACTTGGAGCATCAGCACCTTTAACCTCCTGTTCCATACAGGTTGCAATTTGTCCTGCGGATGAACGGGTAGACGGGGAACCAGTGAGAGACTAGCTCTTGGTGTTGGGACAGGCACAGGTCACTCTATTTTCCCATCAGGAAGAAGAATTAACCACAGGCTCATCCTCCCCCCCGGAACCAGAACAGGGCCTGAAGCCATCCTGCGCTTTTGCGGCCAGCTCCCAAAAAAGCGAGTTGTAAAATGGAGCTTCAGGGCACTGCAATTCACAAACCTGCAGAGTTATAAATGATAACTCTCGTCCACAAATATATTGAGGGAAGGCAAAGAAGAGGATTTGAAATCAAGGCAGAATTGCAGGAAACAGATTTCAGGAGGTAGATTCGAATCGCCTTTAAAGCACATGAAAAGCAGCAAAACGTTGACAATGATGCCCTTGGCCAAAAAGGGCGTATGCGTTTTTTCCTGAATATATTCAGGAAAAAACGCATACGCCCTTTTTGGCCAACCAAGCAACCTGGAAAGGCAAATCAGCGCTACAAAGAAGACTCGCTACCCATCGGTCAAAAGGGCCATGCTGAAAAAAGTCTCAAAACCAGAAATGCAGGACAGGCCATGGAGAAATGGGAGCCTTGCTACACTGATGGGCGGGATGTAAATTGCCAACAGCCACTCTGGAGAAGTGTACGGTGTGTCCTGAAACATCTAAAAAACACAGCTTAGAGAGCATAGGGCACTTCCACTCATGGGGGTATAAATTGGGAAAATGAAAAATCAGCAAGACACAAGCACCCCAAAGTTTAGGGCTGCTCTGTTGACAAGGACCTCCACTTCATTCCACCTTCAATATCCCAGGAAAGAAAAAAATGGATAAAGAAGTTGTGGTCCTTATGTACAATGGAATATCACTCAGCCATGAAATCAATGTCATAAGGCTAGTAGCAGCATGATGAGTGGATTTAGGTACGACGATTCTAAGTGAAATAAGTCACACAGAAAAGGACACTTCTCATAAGGTATCACTTATAGAGGGAATGTCAAAACCGTTACACTTGAACTGAATTACAAAACAGAACAGAGTCACACATGCAGAAAACACACTATGGCTGCTTAACGGGAAAGGTGAGGTGGGGTGATACATAAAACAAGGGTTTCAAATTAGCTCAGATACCGTTCCATAAACCCAATATGTAATAGACAAGACCTACTCCTTGCTCAGAGAACTGGACTCAACACGCCCTATTCACCGCACAAGAATATATCTGACTAGTAATAATCTTAAAACCTATGTATTGATATCTCTCTGTTAGTGTGTCAAGTGGGTGTAAAGCGGCATAAACACAGCAGTGAAAAGCAGCTAAACCCCATTATAAAAATAAATTACTTTTACAAACCCATGAAACAAAGACAGTGAAAGAGAGCGAAATTCTTACACAATGCGTTCAGGGGCTGTGATGCAACCTGGATTGACCATATCTAGACCCACAGCTGGATGAGACATAAGGGTGGACACTCTTGGGGCTGAGAGGTTTGGTGAGGTTGGGTGAGCAAACGCAGACCCTTTAAAGTAATACTGCGTGGTACCCATCGCATGGGTCCCAAATCTCCAGGTTCAAGGGCATCTTCCTACATCGAAAACATGCATGAGAAAACAAAAAGATGGTACACCATGTGATGGGGAAAGGTTTCTAAAACGCACCTCATTTCTCTTCTCCTTGTGCCCGGGTTCGCCATTCCAGCCGCTTTACTAACAATCTCCCTACTTGGAGCATCAGCACCTTTAACCTCCTGTTCCGTACAGGTTGCAATTTGTCCTGAGGATGAACGGGTAGATGGGGAACCAGTGAGAGACTAGCTCTTGGTGTTGGGACAGGCACAGGTCACTCTATTTTCCCATCAGGAAGAAGAATTAACCACAGGCTCATCCTCCCCCCCGGAACCAGAACAGGGCCTGAAACCATCCTGCGCTTTTGCGGCCAGCTCCCAAAAAAGCGAGTTGTAAAATGGAGCTTCAGGGCATGGCAATTCACAAACCTGCAGAGTTATAAATGATAACTCTCGTCCACAAATATATTGAGGGAAGGCAAAGAAGAGGATTTGAAATCAAGGCAGAATTGCAGGAAACAGATTTCAGGAGGTAGATTCGAATCGCCTTTAAAGCACATGAAAAGCAGCAAAACGTTGACAATGATGCCCTTGGCCAAAAAGGGCGTATGCGTTTTTTCCTGAATATATTCAGGAAAAAACGCATACGCCCTTTTTGGCCAACCAAGCAACCTGGAAAGGCAAATCAGCGCTACAAAGAAGACTCGCTACCCATCGGTCAAAAGGGCCATGCTGAAAAAAGTCTCAAAACCAGAAATGCAGGACAGGCCATGGAGAAATGGGAGCCTTGCTACACTGATGGGCGGGATGTAAATTGCCAACAGCCACTCTGGAGAAGTGTACGGTGTGTCCTGAAACATCTAAAAAACACAGCTTAGAGAGCATAGGGCACTTCCACTCATGGGGGTATAAATTGGGAAAATGAAAAATCAGCAAGACACAAGCACCCCAAAGTTTAGGGCTGCTCTGTTGACAAGGACCTCCACTTCATTCCACCTTCAATATCCCAGGAAAGAGAAAAATGGATAAAGAAGTTGTGGTCCTTATGTACAATGGAATATCACTCAGCCATGAAATCAATGTCATAAGGCTAGTAGCAGCATGATGAGTGGATTTAGGTACGACGATTCTAAGTGAAATAAGTCACACAGAAAAGGACACTTCTCATAAGGTATCAGTTATAGAGGGAATGTCAAAACCGTTACACTTGAACTGAATTACAAAACAGAACAGAGTCACACATGCAGAAAACACACTATGGCTGCTTAACGGGAAAGGTGAGGTGGGGTGATACATAAAACAAGGGTTTCAAATTAGCTCAGATACCGTTCCATAAACCCAATATGTAATAGACAAGACCTACTCCTTGCTCAGAGAACTGGACTCAACACGCCCTATTCACCGCACAAGAATATATCTGACTAGTAATAATCTTAAAGCCTATGTATTGATATCTCACTGTTAGTGTGTCAAGTGGGTGTAAAGCGGCATAAACACAGCAGTGAAAAGCAGCTAAACCCCATTATAAAAATAAATTACTTTTACAAACCCATGAAACAAAGACAGTGAAAGAGAGCGAAATTCTTACACAATGCGTTCAGGGGCTGTGATGCAACCTGGATTGACCATATCTAGACCCACAGCTGGATGAGACATAAGGGTGGACACTCTTGGGGCTGAGAGGTTTGGTGAGGTTGGGTGAGCAAACGCAGACCCTTTAAAGTAATACTGCGTGGTACCCATCGCATGGGTCCCAAATCTCCAGGTTCAAGGGCATCTTCCTACATCGAAAACATGCATGAGAAAACAAAAAGATGGTACACCATGTGATGGGGAAAGGTTTCTAAAACGCACCTCATTTCTCTTCTCCTTGTGCCCGGGTTCGCCATTCCAGCCGCTTTACTAACAATCTCCCTACTTGGAGCATCAGCACCTTTAACCTCCTGTTCCGTACAGGTTGCAATTTGTCCTGAGGATGAACGGGTAGATGGGGAACCAGTGAGAGACTAGCTCTTGGTGTTGGGACAGGCACAGGTCACTCTATTTTCCCATCAGGAAGAAGAATTAACCACAGGCTCATCCTCCCCCCCGGAACCAGAACAGGGCCTGAAACCATCCTGCGCTTTTGCGGCCAGCTCCCAAAAAAGCGAGTTGTAAAATGGAGCTTCAGGGCATGGCAATTCACAAACCTGCAGAGTTATGAATGATAACTCTCGTCCACAAATATATTGAGGGAAGGCAAAGAAGAGGATTTGAAATCAAGGCAGAATTGCAGGAAACAGATTTCAGGAGGTAGATTCGAATCGCCTTTAAAGCACATGAAAAGCAGCAAAACGTTGACAATGATGCCCTTGGCCAAAAAGGGCGTATGCGTTTTTTCCTGAATATATTCAGGAAAAAACGCATACGCCCTTTTTGGCCAACCAAGCAACCTGGAAAGGCAAATCAGCACTACAAAGAAGACTCGCTACCCATTGGTCAAAAGGGCCATGCTGAAAAAAGTCTCAAAACCAGAAATGCAGGACAGGCCATGGAGAAATGGGAGCCTTGCTACACTGATGGGCGGGATGTAAATTGCCAACAGCCACTCTGGAGAAGTGTACAGTGTGTCCTGAAACATCTAAAAAACACAGCTTAGAGAGCATAGGGCACTTCCACTCATGGGGGTATAAATTGGGAAAATGAAAAATCAGCAAGACACAAGCACCCCAAAGTTTAGGGCTGCTCTGTTGACAAGGACCTCCACTTCATTCCACCTTCAATATCCCAGGAAAGAGAAAAATGGATAAAGAAGTTGTGGTCCTTATGTACAATGGAATATCACTCAGCCATGAAATCAATGTCATAAGGCTAGTAGCAGCATGATGAGTGGATTTAGGTACGACGATTCTAAGTGAAATAAGTCACACAGAAAAGGACACTTCTCATAAGGTATCACTTATAGAGGGAATGTCAAAACCGTTACACTTGAACTGAATTACAAAACAGAACAGAGTCACACATGCAGAAAACACACTATGGCTGCTTAACGGGAAAGGTGAGGTGGGGTGATACATAAAACAAGGGTTTCAAATTAGCTCAGATACCGTTCCATAAACCCAATATGTAATAGACAAGACCTACTCCTTGCTCAGAGAACTGGACTCAACACACCCTATTCACCGCACAAGAATATATCTGACTAGTAATAATCTTAAAGCCTATGTATTGATATCTCACTGTTAGTGTGTCAAGTGGGTGTAAAGCGGCATAAACACAGCAGTGAAAAGCAGCTAAACCCCATTATAAAAATAAATTACTTTGAAAAACCCATGAAACAAAGACAGTGAAAGAGAGCGAAATTCTTACACAATGCGTTCAGGGGCTGTGATGCAACCTGGATTGACCATATCTAGACCCACAGCTGGATGAGACATAAGGGTGGACACTCTTGGGGCTGAGAGGTTTGGTGAGGTTGGGTGAGCCAACGCAGACCCTTTAAAGTAATACTGCATGGTACCCATCGCATGGGTCCCAAATCTCCAGGTTTAAGGGCATCTTCCTACATCGAAAACATGCATGAGAAAACAAAACGATGGTACACCATGTGATGGGGAAAGGTTTCTAAAACGCACCTCATTTCTCTTCTCCTTGTGCCCGGGTTCGCCATTCCAGCCACTTTACTAACAATCTCCCTACTTGGAGCATCAGCACCTTTAACCTCCTGTTCCGTACAGGTTGCAATTTGTCCTGAGGATGAACGGGTAGACGGGGAACCAGTGAGAGACTAGCTCTTGGTGTTGGGACAGGCACAGGTCACTCTATTTTCCCATCAGGAAGAAGAATTAACCACAGGCTCATCCTCCCCCCCGGAACCAGAACAGGGCCTGAAGCCATCCTGCGCTTTTGCGGCCAGCTCCCAAAAAAGCGAGTTGTAAAATGGAGCTTCAGGGCACTGCAATTCACAAACCTGCAGAGTTATAAATGATAACTCTCGTCCACAAATATATTGAGGGAAGGCAAAGAAGAGGATTTGAAATCAAGGCAGAATTGCAGGAAACAGATTTCAGGAGGTAGATTCGAATCGCCTTTAAAGCACATGAAAAGCAGCAAAACGTTGACAATGATGCCCTTGGCCAAAAAGGGCGTATGCGGTTTTTCCTGAATATATTCAGGAAAAAACGCATACGCCCTTTTTGGCCAACCAAGCAACCTGGAAAGGCAAATCAGCGCTACAAAGAAGACTCGCTACCCATCGGTCAAAAGGGCCATGCTGAAAAAAGTCTCAAAACCAGAAATGCAGGACAGGCCATGGAGAAATGGGAGCCTTGCTACACTGATGGGCGGGATGTAAATTGCCAACAGCCACTCTGGAGAAGTGTACGGTGTGTCCTGAAACATCTAAAAAACACAGCTTAGAGAGCATAGGGCACTTCCACTCATGGGGGTATAAATTGGGAAAATGAAAAATCAGCAAGACACAAGCACCCCAAAGTTTAGGCCTGCCCTGTTGACAAGGACCTCCACTTCATTCCACCTTCAATATCCTAGGAAAGAGAAAAATGGATAAAGAAGTTGTGGTCCTTATGTACAATGGAATATCACTCAGCCATGAAATCAATGTCATAAGGCTAGTAGCAGCATGATGAGTGGATTTAGGTACGACGATTCTAAGTGAAATAAGTCACACAGAAAAGGACACTTCTCATAAGGTATCACTTATAGAGGGAATGTCAAAACCGTTACACTTGAACTGAATTACAAAACAGAACAGAGTCACACATGCAGAAAACACACTATGGCTGCTTAACGGGAAAGGTGAGGTGGGGTGATACATAAAACAAGGGTTTCAAATTAGCTCAGATACCGTTCCATAAACCCAATATGTAATAGACAAGACCTACTCCTTGCTCAGAGAACTGGACTCAACACGCCCTATTCACCGCACAAGAATATATCTGACTAGTAATAATCTTAAAACCTATGTATTGATATCTCTCTGTTAGTGTGTCAAGTGGGTGTAAAGCGGCATAAACACAGCAGTGAAAAGCAGCTAAACCCCATTATAAAAATAAATTACTTTTACAAACCCATGAAACAAAGACAGTGAAAGAGAGCGAAATTCTTACACAATGCGTTCAGGGGCTGTGATGCAACCTGGATTGACCATATCTAGACCCACAGCTGGATGAGACATAAGGGTGGACACTCTTGGGGCTGAGAGGTTTGGTGAGGTTGGGTGAGCAAACGCAGACCCTTTAAAGTAATACTGCGTGGTACCCATCGCATGGGTCCCAAATCTCCAGGTTCAAGGGCATCTTCCTACATCGAAAACATGCATGAGAAAACAAAAAGATGGTACACCATGTGATGGGGAAAGGTTTCTAAAACGCACCTCATTTCTCTTCTCCTTGTGCCCGGGTTCGCCATTCCAGCCGCTTTACTAACAATCTCCCTACTTGGAGCATCAGCACCTTTAACCTCCTGTTCCGTACAGGTTGCAATTTGTCCTGAGGATGAACGGGTAGACGGGGAACCAGTGAGAGACTAGCTCTTGGTGTTGGGACAGGCACAGGTCACTCTATTTTCCCATCAGGAAGAAGAATTAACCACAGGCTCATCCTCCCCCCCGGAACCAGAACAGGGCCTGAAGCCATCCTGCGCTTTTGCGGCCAGCTCCCAAAAAAGCGAGTTGTAAAATGGAGCTTCAGGGCACTGCAATTCACAAACCTGCAGAGTTATAAATGATAACTCTCGTCCACAAATATATTGAGGGAAGGCAAAGAAGAGGATTTGAAATCAAGGCAGAATTGCAGGAAACAGATTTCAGGAGGTAGATTCGAATCGCCTTTAAAGCACATGAAAAGCAGCAAAACGTTGACAATGATGCCCTTGGCCAAAAAGGGCGTATGCGTTTTTTCCTGAATATATTCAGGAAAAAACGCATACGCCCTTTTTGGCCAACCAAGCAACCTGGAAAGGCAAATCAGCGCTACAAAGAAGACTCGCTACCCATCGGTCAAAAGGGCCATGCTGAAAAAAGTCTCAAAACCAGAAATGCAGGACAGGCCATGGAGAAATGGGAGCCTTGCTACACTGATGGGCGGGATGTAAATTGCCAACAGCCACTCTGGAGAAGTGTACGGTGTGTCCTGAAACATCTAAAAAACACAGCTTAGAGAGCATAGGGCACTTGCACTCATGGGGGTATAAATTGGGAAAATGAAAAATCAGCAAGACACAAGCACCCCAAAGTTTAGGCCTGCCCTGTTGACAAGGACCTCCACTTCATTCCACCTTCAATATCCTAGGAAAGAGAAAAATGGATAAAGAAGTTGTGGTCCTTATGTACAATGGAATATCACTCAGCCATGAAATCAATGTCATAAGGCTAGTAGCAGCATGATGAGTGGATTTAGGTACGACGATTCTAAGTGAAATAAGTCACACAGAAAAGGACACTTCTCATAAGGTATCACTTATAGAGGGAATGTCAAAACCGTTACACTTGAACTGAATTACAAAACAGAACAGAGTCACACATGCAGAAAACACACTATGGCTGCTTAACGGGAAAGGTGAGGTGGGGTGATACATAAAACAAGGGTTTCAAATTAGCTCAGATACCGTTCCATAAACCCAATATGTAATAGACAAGACCTACTCCTTGCTCAGAGAACTGGACTCAACACGCCCTATTCACCGCACAAGAATATATCTGACTAGTAATAATCTTAAAACCTATGTATTGATATCTCTCTGTTAGTGTGTCAAGTGGGTGTAAAGCGGCATAAACACAGCAGTGAAAAGCAGCTAAACCCCATTATAAAAATAAATTACTTTTACAAACCCATGAAACAAAGACAGTGAAAGAGAGCGAAATTCTTACACAATGCGTTCAGGGGCTGTGATGCAACCTGGATTGACCATATCTAGACCCACAGCTGGATGAGACATAAGGGTGGACACTCTTGGGGCTGAGAGGTTTGGTGAGGTTGGGTGAGCAAACGCAGACCCTTTAAAGTAATACTGCGTGGTACCCATCGCATGGGTCCCAAATCTCCAGGTTCAAGGGCATCTTCCTACATCGAAAACATGCATGAGAAAACAAAAAGATGGTACACCATGTGATGGGGAAAGGTTTCTAAAACGCACCTCATTTCTCTTCTCCTTGTGCCCGGGTTCGCCATTCCAGCCGCTTTACTAACAATCTCCCTACTTGGAGCATCAGCACCTTTAACCTCCTGTTCCGTACAGGTTGCAATTTGTCCTGAGGATGAACGGGTAGATGGGGAACCAGTGAGAGACTAGCTCTTGGTGTTGGGACAGGCACAGGTCACTCTATTTTCCCATCAGGAAGAAGAATTAACCACAGGCTCATCCTCCCCCCCGGAACCAGAACAGGGCCTGAAACCATCCTGCGCTTTTGCGGCCAGCTCCCAAAAAAGCGAGTTGTAAAATGGAGCTTCAGGGCATGGCAATTCACAAACCTGCAGAGTTATAAATGATAACTCTCGTCCACAAATATATTGAGGGAAGGCAAAGAAGAGGATTTGAAATCAAGGCAGAATTGCAGGAAACAGATTTCAGGAGGTAGATTCGAATCGCCTTTAAAGCACATGAAAAGCAGCAAAACGTTGACAATGATGCCCTTGGCCAAAAAGGGCGTATGCGTTTTTTCCTGAATATATTCAGGAAAAAACGCATACGCCCTTTTTGGCCAACCAAGCAACCTGGAAAGGCAAATCAGCGCTACAAAGAAGACTCGCTACCCATCGGTCAAAAGGGCCATGCTGAAAAAAGTCTCAAAACCAGAAATGCAGGACAGGCCATGGAGAAATGGGAGCCTTGCTACACTGATGGGCGGGATGTAAATTGCCAACAGCCACTCTGGAGAAGTGTACGGTGTGTCCTGAAACATCTAAAAAACACAGCTTAGAGAGCATAGGGCACTTCCACTCATGGGGGTATAAATTGGGAAAATGAAAAATCAGCAAGACACAAGCACCCCAAAGTTTAGGGCTGCTCTGTTGACAAGGACCTCCACTTCATTCCACCTTCAATATCCCAGGAAAGAGAAAAATGGATAAAGAAGTTGTGGTCCTTATGTACAATGGAATATCACTCAGCCATGAAATCAATGTCATAAGGCTAGTAGCAGCATGATGAGTGGATTTAGGTACGACGATTCTAAGTGAAATAAGTCACACAGAAAAGGACACTTCTCATAAGGTATCAGTTATAGAGGGAATGTCAAAACCGTTACACTTGAACTGAATTACAAAACAGAACAGAGTCACACATGCAGAAAACACACTATGGCTGCTTAACGGGAAAGGTGAGGTGGGGTGATACATAAAACAAGGGTTTCAAATTAGCTCAGATACCGTTCCATAAACCCAATATGTAATAGACAAGACCTACTCCTTGCTCAGAGAACTGGACTCAACACACCCTATTCACCGCACAAGAATATATCTGACTAGTAATAATCTTAAAGCCTATGTATTGATATCTCACTGTTAGTGTGTCAAGTGGGTGTAAAGCGGCATAAACACAGCAGTGAAAAGCAGCTAAACCCCATTATAAAAATAAATTACTTTGAAAAACCCATGAAACAAAGACAGTGAAAGAGAGCGAAATTCTTACACAATGCGTTCAGGGGCTGTGATGCAACCTGGATTGACCATATCTAGACCCACAGCTGGATGAGACATAAGGGTGGACACTCTTGGGGCTGAGAGGTTTGGTGAGGTTGGGTGAGCAAACGCAGACCCTTTAAAGTAATACTGCATGGTACCCATCGCATGGGTCCCAAATCTCCAGGTTTAAGGGCATCTTCCTACATCGAAAACATGCATGAGAAAACAAAACGATGGTACACCATGTGATGGGGAAAGGTTTCTAAAACGCACCTCATTTCTCTTCTCCTTGTGCCCGGGTTCGCCATTCCAGCCACTTTACTAACAATCTCCCTACTTGGAGCATCAGCACCTTTAACCTCCTGTTCCGTACAGGTTGCAATTTGTCCTGAGGATGAACGGGTAGACGGGGAACCAGTGAGAGACTAGCTCTTGGTGTTGGGACAGGCACAGGTCACTCTATTTTCCCATCAGGAAGAAGAATTAACCACAGGCTCATCCTCCCCCCCGGAACCAGAACAGGGCCTGAAGCCATCCTGCGCTTTTGCGGCCAGCTCCCAAAAAAGCGAGTTGTAAAATGGAGCTTCAGGGCACTGCAATTCACAAACCTGCAGAGTTATAAATGATAACTCTCGTCCACAAATATATTGAGGGAAGGCAAAGAAGAGGATTTGAAATCAAGGCAGAATTGCAGGAAACAGATTTCAGGAGGTAGATTCGAATCGCCTTTAAAGCACATGAAAAGCAGCAAAACGTTGACAATGATGCCCTTGGCCAAAAAGGGCGTATGCGTTTTTTCCTGAATATATTCAGGAAAAAACGCATACGCCCTTTTTGGCCAACCAAGAAACCTGGAAAGGCAAATCAGCGCTACAAAGAAGACTCGCTACCCATCGGTCAAAAGGGCCATGCTGAAAAAAGTCTCAAAACCAGAAATGCAGGACAGGCCATGGAGAAATGGGAGCCTTGCTACACTGATGGGCGGGATGTAAATTGCCAACAGCCACTCTGGAGAAGTGTACGGTGTGTCCTGAAACATCTAAAAAACACAGCTTAGAGAGCATAGGGCACTTCCACTCATGGGGGTATAAATTGGGAAAATGAAAAATCAGCAAGACACAAGCACCCCAAAGTTTAGGGCTGCTCTGTTGACAAGGACCTCCACTTCATTCCACCTTCAATATCCCAGGAAAGAAAAAAATGGATAAAGAAGTTGTGGTCCTTATGTACAATGGAATATCACTCAGCCATGAAATCAATGTCATAAGGCTAGTAGCAGCATGATGAGTGGATTTAGGTACGACGATTCTAAGTGAAATAAGTCACACAGAAAAGGACACTTCTCATAAGGTATCACTTATAGAGGGAATGTCAAAACCGTTACACTTGAACTGAATTACAAAACAGAACAGAGTCACACATGCAGAAAACACACTATGGCTGCTTAACGGGAAAGGTGAGGTGGGGTGATACATAAAACAAGGGTTTCAAATTAGCTCAGATACCGTTCCATAAACCCAATATGTAATAGACAAGACCTACTCCTTGCTCAGAGAACTGGACTCAACACGCCCTATTCACCGCACAAGAATATATCTGACTAGTAATAATCTTAAAACCTATGTATTGATATCTCTCTGTTAGTGTGTCAAGTGGGTGTAAAGCGGCATAAACACAGCAGTGAAAAGCAGCTAAACCCCATTATAAAAATAAATTACTTTTACAAACCCATGAAACAAAGACAGTGAAAGAGAGCGAAATTCTTACACAATGCGTTCAGGGGCTGTGATGCAACCTGGATTGACCATATCTAGACCCACAGCTGGATGAGACATAAGGGTGGACACTCTTGGGGCTGAGAGGTTTGGTGAGGTTGGGTGAGCAAACGCAGACCCTTTAAAGTAATACTGCGTGTTACCCATCGCATGGGTCGCAAATCTCCAGGTTCAAGGGCATCTTCCTACATCGAAAACATGCATGAGCAAACAAAAAGATTGTACACCATGTGATGGGGAAAGGTTTCTAAAACGCACCTCATTTCTCTTCTCCTTGTGCCCGGGTTCGCCATTCCAGCCGCTTTACTAATAATCTCCCTACTTGGAGCATCAGCACCTTTAACCTCCTGTTCCGTACAGGTTGCAATTTGTCCTGAGGATGAACGGGTAGACGGGGATCCAGTGAGAGACTAGCTCTTGGTGTTGGGACAGGCACAGGTCACTCTATTTTCCCATCAGGAAGAAGAATTAACCACAGGCTCATCCTGCCCCCCGGAACCAGAACAAGGCCTGAAGCCATCCTGCGCTTTTGCGGCCAGCTCCCAAAAAAGCGAGTTGTAAAATGGAGCTTCAGGGCACTGCAATTCACAAACCTGCAGAGTTATAAATGATAACTCTCGTCCACAAATATATTGAGGGAAGGCAAAGAAGAGGATTTGAAATCAAGGCAGAATTGCAGGAAACAGATTTCAGGAGGTAGATTCGAATCGCCTTTAAAGCACATGAAAAGCAGCAAAACGTTGACAATGATGCCCTTGGCCAAAAAGGGCGTATGCGTTTTTTCCTGAATATATTCAGGAAAAAACGCATACGCCCTTTTTGGCCAACCAAGCAACCTGGAAAGGCAAATCAGCGCTACAAAGAAGACTCGCTACCCATCGGTCAAAAGGGCCATGCTGAAAAAAGTCTCAAAACCAGAAATGCAGGACAGGCCATGGAGAAATGGGAGCCTTGCTACACTGATGGGCGGGATGTAAATTGCCAACAGCCACTCTGGAGAAGTGTACGGTGTGTCCTGAAACATCTAAAAAACACAGCTTAGAGAGCATAGGGCACTTCCACTCATGGGGGTATAAATTGGGAAAATGAAAAATCAGCAAGACACAAGCACCCCAAAGTTTAGGGCTGCCCTGTTGACAAGGACCTCCACTTCATTCCACCTTCAATATCCCAGGAAAGAGAAAAATGGATAAAGAAGTTGTGGTCCTTATGTACAATGGAATATCACTCAGCCATGAAATCAATGTCATAAGGCTAGTAGCAGCATGATGAGTGGATTTAGGTACGACGATTCTAAGTGAAATAAGTCACACAGAAAAGGACACTTCTCATAAGGTATCACTTATAGAGGGAATGTCAAAACCGTTACACTTGAACTGAATTACAAAACAGAACAGAGTCACACATGCAGAAAACACACTATGGCTGCTTAACGGGAAAGGTGAGGTGGGGTGATACATAAAACAAGGGTTTCAAATTAGCTCAGATACCGTTCCATAAACCCAATATGTAATAGACAAGACCTACTCCTTGCTCAGAGAACTGGACTCAACACACCCTATTCACCGCACAAGAATATATCTGACTAGTAATAATCTTAAAGCCTATGTATTGATATCTCACTGTTAGTGTGTCAAGTGGGTGTAAAGCGGCATAAACACAGCAGTGAAAAGCAGCTAAACCCCATTATAAAAATAAATTACTTTGAAAAACCCATGAAACAAAGACAGTGAAAGAGAGAGAAATTCTTACACAATGCGTTCAGGGGCTGTGATGCAACCTGGATTGACCATATCTAGACCCACAGCTGGATGAGACATAAGGGTGGACACTCTTGGGGCTGAGAGGTTTGGTGAGGTTGGGTGAGCAAACGCAGACCCTTTAAAGTAATACTGCATGGTACCCATCGCATGGGTCCCAAATCTCCAGGTTTAAGGGCATCTTCCTACATCGAAAACATGCATGAGAAAACAAAACGATGGTACACCATGTGATGGGGAAAGGTTTCTAAAACGCACCTCATTTCTCTTCTCCTTGTGCCCGGGTTCGCCATTCCAGCCGCTTTACTAACAATCTCCCTACTTGGAGCATCAGCACCTTTAACCTCCTGTTCCGTACAGGTTGCAATTTGTCCTGAGGATGAACGGGTAGACGGGGAACCAGTGAGAGACTAGCTCTTGGTGTTGGGACAGGCACAGGTCACTCTATTTTCCCATCAGGAAGAAGAATTAACCACAGGCTCATCCTCCCCCCCGGAACCAGAACAGGGCCTGAAGCCATCCTGCGCTTTTGCGGCCAGCTCCCAAAAAAGCGAGTTGTAAAATGGAGCTTCAGGGCACTGCAATTCACAAACCTGCAGAGTTATAAATGATAACTCTCGTCCACAAATACATTGAGGGAAGGCAAAGAAGAGGATTTGAAATCAAGGCAGAATTGCAGGAAACAGATTTCAGGAGGTAGATTCGAATCGCCTTTAAAGCACATGAAAAGCAGCAAAACGTTGACAATGATGCCCTTGGCCAAAAAGGGCGTATGCGTTTTTTCCTGAATATATTCAGGAAAAAACGCATACGCCCTTTTTGGCCAACCAAGCAACCTGGAAAGGCAAATCAGCGCTACAAAGAAGACTCGCTACCCATCGGTCAAAAGGGCCATGCTGAAAAAAGTCTCAAAACCAGAAATGCAGGACAGGCCATGGAGAAATGGGAGCCTTGCTACACTGATGGGCGGGATGTAAATTGCCAACAGCCACTCTGGAGAAGTGTACGGTGTGTCCTGAAACATCTAAAAAACACAGCTTAGAGAGCATAGGGCACTTCCACTCATGGGGGTATAAATTGGGAAAATGAAAAATCAGCAAGACACAAGCACCCCAAAGTTTAGGGCTGCTCTGTTGACAAGGACCTCCACTTCATTCCACCTTCAATATCCCAGGAAAGAGAAAAATGGATAAAGAAGTTGTGGTCCTTATGTACAATGGAATATCACTCAGCCATGAAATCAATGTCATAAGGCTAGTAGCAGCATGATGAGTGGATTTAGGTACGACGATTCTAAGTGAAATAAGTCACACAGAAAAGGACACTTCTCATAAGGTATCAGTTATAGAGGGAATGTCAAAACCGTTACACTTGAACTGAATTACAAAACAGAACAGAGTCACACATGCAGAAAACACACTATGGCTGCTTAACGGGAAAGGTGAGGTGGGGTGATACATAAAACAAGGGTTTCAAATTAGCTCAGATACCGTTCCATAAACCCAATATGTAATAGACAAGACCTACTCCTTGCTCAGAGAACTGGACTCAACACACCCTATTCACCGCACAAGAATATATCTGACTAGTAATAATCTTAAAGCCTATGTATTGATATCTCACTGTTAGTGTGTCAAGTGGGTGTAAAGCGGCATAAACACAGCAGTGAAAAGCAGCTAAACCCCATTATAAAAATAAATTACTTTGAAAAACCCATGAAACAAAGACAGTGAAAGAGAGCGAAATTCTTACACAATGCGTTCAGGGGCTGTGATGCAACCTGGATTGACCATATCTAGACCCACAGCTGGATGAGACATAAGGGTGGACACTCTTGGGGCTGAGAGGTTTGGTGAGGTTGGGTGAGCAAACGCAGACCCTTTAAAGTAATACTGCATGGTACCCATCGCATGGGTCCCAAATCTCCAGGTTTAAGGGCATCTTCCTACATCGAAAACATGCATGAGAAAACAAAACGATGGTACACCATGTGATGGGGAAAGGTTTCTAAAACGCACCTCATTTCTCTTCTCCTTGTGCCCGGGTTCGCCATTCCAGCCACTTTACTAACAATCTCCCTACTTGGAGCATCAGCACCTTTAACCTCCTGTTCCGTACAGGTTGCAATTTGTCCTGAGGATGAACGGGTAGACGGGGAACCAGTGAGAGACTAGCTCTTGGTGTTGGGACAGGCACAGGTCACTCTATTTTCCCATCAGGAAGAAGAATTAACCACAGGCTCATCCTCCCCCCCGGAACCAGAACAGGGCCTGAAGCCATCCTGCGCTTTTGCGGCCAGCTCCCAAAAAAGCGAGTTGTAAAATGGAGCTTCAGGGCACTGCAATTCACAAACCTGCAGAGTTATAAATGATAACTCTCGTCCACAAATATATTGAGGGAAGGCAAAGAAGAGGATTTGAAATCAAGGCAGAATTGCAGGAAACAGATTTCAGGAGGTAGATTCGAATCGCCTTTAAAGCACATGAAAAGCAGCAAAACGTTGACAATGATGCCCTTGGCCAAAAAGGGCGTATGCGTTTTTTCCTGAATATATTCAGGAAAAAACGCATACGCCCTTTTTGGCCAACCAAGAAACCTGGAAAGGCAAATCAGCGCTACAAAGAAGACTCGCTACCCATCGGTCAAAAGGGCCATGCTGAAAAAAGTCTCAAAACCAGAAATGCAGGACAGGCCATGGAGAAATGGGAGCCTTGCTACACTGATGGGCGGGATGTAAATTGCCAACAGCCACTCTGGAGAAGTGTACGGTGTGTCCTGAAACATCTAAAAAACACAGCTTAGAGAGCATAGGGCACTTCCACTCATGGGGGTATAAATTGGGAAAATGAAAAATCAGCAAGACACAAGCACCCCAAAGTTTAGGGCTGCTCTGTTGACAAGGACCTCCACTTCATTCCACCTTCAATATCCCAGGAAAGAAAAAAATGGATAAAGAAGTTGTGGTCCTTATGTACAATGGAATATTACTCAGCCATGAAATCAATGTCATAAGGCTAGTAGCAGCATGATGAGTGGATTTAGGTACGACGATTCTAAGTGAAATAAGTCACACAGAAAAGGACACTTCTCATAAGGTATCACTTATAGAGGGAATGTCAAAACCGTTACACTTGAACTGAATTACAAAACAGAACAGAGTCACACATGCAGAAAACACACTATGGCTGCTTAACGGGAAAGGTGAGGTGGGGTGATACATAAAACAAGGGTTTCAAATTAGCTCAGATACCGTTCCATAAACCCAATATGTAATAGACAAGACCTACTCCTTGCTCAGAGAACTGGACTCAACACGCCCTATTCACCGCACAAGAATATATCTGACTAGTAATAATCTTAAAACCTATGTATTGATATCTCTCTGTTAGTGTGTCAAGTGGGTGTAAAGCGGCATAAACACAGCAGTGAAAAGCAGCTAAACCCCATTATAAAAATAAATTACTTTTACAAACCCATGAAACAAAGACAGTGAAAGAGAGCGAAATTCTTACACAATGCGTTCAGGGGCTGTGATGCAACCTGGATTGACCATATCTAGACCCACAGCTGGATGAGACATAAGGGTGGACACTCTTGGGGCTGAGAGGTTTGGTGAGGTTGGGTGAGCAAACGCAGACCCTTTAAAGTAATACTGCGTGTTACCCATCGCATGGGTCGCAAATCTCCAGGTTCAAGGGCATCTTCCTACATCGAAAACATGCATGAGCAAACAAAAAGATTGTACACCATGTGATGGGGAAAGGTTTCTAAAACGCACCTCATTTCTCTTCTCCTTGTGCCCGGGTTCGCCATTCCAGCCGCTTTACTAATAATCTCCCTACTTGGAGCATCAGCACCTTTAACCTCCTGTTCCGTACAGGTTGCAATTTGTCCTGAGGATGAACGGGTAGACGGGGATCCAGTGAGAGACTAGCTCTTGGTGTTGGGACAGGCACAGGTCACTCTATTTTCCCATCAGGAAGAAGAATTAACCACAGGCTCATCCTGCCCCCCGGAACCAGAACAGGGCCTGAAGCCATCCTGCGCTTTTGCGGCCAGCTCCCAAAAAAGCGAGTTGTAAAATGGAGCTTCAGGGCACTGCAATTCACAAACCTGCAGAGTTATAAATGATAACTCTCGTCCACAAATATATTGAGGGAAGGCAAAGAAGAGGATTTGAAATCAAGGCAGAATTGCAGGAAACAGATTTCAGGAGGTAGATTCGAATCGCCTTTAAAGCACATGAAAAGCAGCAAAACGTTGACAATGATGCCCTTGGCCAAAAAGGGCGTATGCGTTTTTTCCTGAATATATTCAGGAAAAAACGCATACGCCCTTTTTGGCCAACCAAGCAACCTGGAAAGGCAAATCAGCGCTACAAAGAAGACTCGCTACCCATCGGTCAAAAGGGCCATGCTGAAAAAAGTCTCAAAACCAGAAATGCAGGACAGGCCATGGAGAAATGGGAGCCTTGCTACACTGATGGGCGGGATGTAAATTGCCAACAGCCACTCTGGAGAAGTGTACGGTGTGTCCTGAAACATCTAAAAAACACAGCTTAGAGAGCATAGGGCACTTCCACTCATGGGGGTATAAATTGGGAAAATGAAAAATCAGCAAGACACAAGCACCCCAAAGTTTAGGGCTGCCCTGTTGACAAGGACCTCCACTTCATTCCACCTTCAATATCCCAGGAAAGAGAAAAATGGATAAAGAAGTTGTGGTCCTTATGTACAATGGAATATCACTCAGCCATGAAATCAATGTCATAAGGCTAGTAGCAGCATGATGAGTGGATTTAGGTACGACGATTCTAAGTGAAATAAGTCACACAGAAAAGGACACTTCTCATAAGGTATCACTTATAGAGGGAATGTCAAAACCGTTACACTTGAACTGAATTACAAAACAGAACAGAGTCACACATGCAGAAAACACACTATGGCTGCTTAACGGGAAAGGTGAGGTGGGGTGATACATAAAACAAGGGTTTCAAATTAGCTCAGATACCGTTCCATAAACCCAATATGTAATAGACAAGACCTACTCCTTGCTCAGAGAACTGGACTCAACACACCCTATTCACCGCACAAGAATATATCTGACTAGTAATAATCTTAAAGCCTATGTATTGATATCTCACTGTTAGTGTGTCAAGTGGGTGTAAAGCGGCATAAACACAGCAGTGAAAAGCAGCTAAACCCCATTATAAAAATAAATTACTTTGAAAAACCCATGAAACAAAGACAGTGAAAGAGAGAGAAATTCTTACACAATGCGTTCAGGGGCTGTGATGCAACCTGGATTGACCATATCTAGACCCACAGCTGGATGAGACATAAGGGTGGACACTCTTGGGGCTGAGAGGTTTGGTGAGGTTGGGTGAGCAAACGCAGACCCTTTAAAGTAATACTGCGTGGTACCCATCGCATGGGTCCCAAATCTCCAGGTTTAAGGGCATCTTCCTACATCGAAAACATGCATGAGAAAACAAAACGATGGTACACCATGTGATGGGGAAAGGTTTCTAAACGCACCTCATTTCTCTTCTCCTTGTGCCCGGGGTTCGCCATTCCAGCCGCTTTACTAACAATCTCCCCTACTTGGAGCATCAGCACCTTTAACCTCCTGTTCCGTACAGGTTGCAATTTGTCCTGAGGATGAACGGGTAGACGGGGAACCAGTGAGAGACTAGCTCTTGGTGTTGGGACAGGCACAGGTCACTCTATTTTCCCATCAGGAAGAAGAATTAACCACAGGCTCATCCTCCCCCCCGGAACCAGAACAGGGCCTGAAGCCATCTGCGCTTTTGCGGCCAGCTCCCAAAAAAGCGAGTTGTAAAATGGAGCTTCAGGGCACTGCAATTCACAAACCTGCAGAGTTATAAATGATAACTCTCGTCCACAAATATATTGAGGGAAGGCAAAGAAGAGGATTTGAAATCAAGGCAGAATTGCAGGAAACAGATTTCAGGAGGTAGATTCGAATCGCCTTTAAAGCACATGAAAAGCAGCAAAACGTTGACAATGATGCCCTTGGCCAAAAAGGGCGTATGCGTTTTTTCCTGAATATATTCAGGAAAAAACGCATACGCCCTTTTTGGCCAACCAAGCAACCTGGAAAGGCAAATCAGCGCTACAAAGAAGACTCGCTACCCATCGGTCAAAAGGGCCATGCTGAAAAAAGTCTCAAAACCAGAAATGCAGGACAGGCCATGGAGAAATGGGAGCCTTGCTACACTGATGGGCGGGATGTAAATTGCCAACAGCCACTCTGGAGAAGTGTACGGTGTGTCCTGAAACATCTAAAAAACACAGCTTAGAGAGCATAGGGCACTTCCACTCATGGGGGTATAAATTGGGAAAATGAAAAATCAGCAAGACACAAGCACCCCAAAGTTTAGGGCTGCTCTGTTGACAAGGACCTCCACTTCATTCCACCTTCAATATCCCAGGAAAGAGAAAAATGGATAAAGAAGTTGTGGTCCTTATGTACAATGGAATATCACTCAGCCATGAAATCAATGTCATAAGGCTAGTAGCAGCATGATGAGTGGATTTAGGTACGACGATTCTAAGTGAAATAAGTCACACAGAAAAGGACACTTCTCATAAGGTATCACTTATAGAGGGAATGTCAAAACCGTTACACTTGAACTGAATTACAAAACAGAACAGAGTCACACATGCAGAAAACACACTATGGCTGCTTAACGGGAAAGGTGAGGTGGGGTGATACATAAAACAAGGGTTTCAAATTAGCTCAGATACCGTTCCATAAACCCAATATGTAATAGACAAGACCTACTCCTTGCTCAGAGAACTGGACTCAACACGCCCTATTCACCGCACAAGAATATATCGGACTAGTAATAATCTTAAAACCTATGTATTGATATCTCTCTGTTAGTGTGTCAAGTGGGTGTAAAGCGGCATAAACACAGCAGTGAAAAGCAGCTAAACCCCATTATAAAAATAAATTACTTTTACAAACCCATGAAACAAAGACAGTGAAAGAGAGAGAAATTCTTACACAATGCGTTCAGGGGCTGTGATGCAACCTGGATTGACCATATCTAGACCCACAGCTGGATGAGACATAAGGGTGGACACTCTTGGGGCTGAGAGGTTTGGTGAGGTTGGGTGAGCAAACGCAGACCCTTTAAAGTAATACTGCGTGGTACCCATCGCATGGGTCCCAAATCTCCAGGTTCAAGGGCATCTTCCTACATCGAAAACATGCATGAGAAAACAAAAAGATGGTACACCATGTGATGGGGAAAGGTTTCTAAAACGCACCTCATTTCTCTTCTCCTTGTGCCCGGGTTCGCCATTCCAGCCGCTTTACTAACAATCTCCCTACTCGGAGCATCAGCACCTTTAACCTCCTGTTCCGTACAGGTTGCAATTTGTCCTGAGGATGAACGGGTAGATGGGGAACCAGTGAGAGACTAGCTCTTGGTGTTGGGACAGGCACAGGTCACTCTATTTTCCCATCAGGAAGAAGAATTAACCACAGGCTCATCCTCCCCCCCGGAACCAGAACAGGGCCTGAAACCATCCTGCGCTTTTGCGGCCAGCTCCCAAAAAAGCGAGTTGTAAAATGGAGCTTCAGGGCATGGCAATTCACAAACCTGCAGAGTTATAAATGATAACTCTCGTCCACAAATATATTGAGGGAAGGCAAAGAAGAGGATTTGAAATCAAGGCAGAATTGCAGGAAACAGATTTCAGGAGGTAGATTCGAATCGCCTTTAAAGCACATGAAAAGCAGCAAAACGTTGACAATGATGCCCTTGGCCAAAAAGGGCGTATGCGTTTTTTCCTGAATATATTCAGGAAAAAACGCATACGCCCTTTTTGGCCAACCAAGCAACCTGGAAAGGCAAATCAGCACTACAAAGAAGACTCGCTACCCATAGGTCAAAAGGGCCATGCTGAAAAAAGTCTCAAAACCAGAAATGCAGGACAGGCCATGGAGAAATGGGAGCCTTGCTACACTGATGGGCGGGATGTAAATTGCCAACAGCCACTCTGGAGAAGTGTACGGTGTGTCCTGAAACATCTAAAAAACACAGCTTAGAGAGCATAGGGCACTTCCACTCATGGGGGTATAAATTGGGAAAACGAAAAATCAGCAAGACACAAGCACCCCAAAGTTTAGGGCTGCTCTGTTGACAAGGACCTCCACTTCATTCCACCTTCAATATCCCAGGAAAGAGAAAAATGGATAAAGAAGTTGTGGTCCTTATGTACAATGGAATATCACTCAGCCATGAAATCAATGTCATAAGGCTAGTAGCAGCATGATGAGTGGATTTAGGTACGACGATTCTAAGTGAAATAAGTCACACAGAAAAGGACACTTCTCATAAGGTATCACTTATAGAGGGAATGTCAAAACCGTTACACTTGAACTGAATTACAAAACAGAACAGAGTCACACATGCAGAAAACACACTATGGCTGCTTAACGGGAAAGGTGAGGTGGGGTGATACATAAAACAAGGGTTTCAAATTAGCTCAGATACCGTTCCATAAACCCAATATGTAATAGACAAGACCTACTCCTTGCTCAGAGAACTGGACTCAACACACCCTATTCACCGCACAAGAATATATCTGACTAGTAATAATCTTAAAGCCTATGTATTGATATCTCACTGTTAGTGTGTCAAGTGGGTGTAAAGCGGCATAAACACAGCAGTGAAAAGCAGCTAAACCCCATTATAAAAATAAATTACTTTGAAAAACCCATGAAACAAAGACAGTGAAAGAGAGCGAAATTCTTACACAATGCGTTCAGGGGCTGTGATGCAACCTGGATTGACCATATCTAGACCCACAGCTGGATGAGACATAAGGGTGGACACTCTTGGGGCTGAGAGGTTTGGTGAGGTTGGGTGAGCAAACGCAGACCCTTTAAAGTAATACTGCATGGTACCCATCGCATGGGTCCCAAATCTCCAGGTTTAAGGGCATCTTCCTACATCGAAAACATGCATGAGAAAACAAAACGATGGTACACCATGTGATGGGGAAAGGTTTCTAAAACGCACCTCATTTCTCTTCTCCTTGTGCCCGGGTTCGCCATTCCAGCCACTTTACTAACAATCTCCCTACTTGGAGCATCAGCACCTTTAACCTCCTGTTCCGTACAGGTTGCAATTTGTCCTGAGGATGAACGGGTAGACGGGGAACCAGTGAGAGACTAGCTCTTGGTGTTGGGACAGGCACAGGTCACTCTATTTTCCCATCAGGAAGAAGAATTAACCACAGGCTCATCCTCCCCCCCGGAACCAGAACAGGGCCTGAAGCCATCCTGCGCTTTTGCGGCCAGCTCCCAAAAAAGCGAGTTGTAAAATGGAGCTTCAGGGCACTGCAATTCACAAACCTGCAGAGTTATAAATGATAACTCTCGTCCACAAATATATTGAGGGAAGGCAAAGAAGAGGATTTGAAATCAAGGCAGAATTGCAGGAAGCAGATTTCAGGAGGTAGATTCGAATCGCCTTTAAAGCACATGAAAAGCAGCAAAACGTTGACAATGATGCCCTTGGCCAAAAAGGGCGTATGCGTTTTTTCCTGAATATATTCAGGAAAAAACGCATACGCCCTTTTTGGCCAACCAAGCAACCTGGAAAGGCAAATCAGCGCTACAAAGAAGACTCGCTACCCATCGGTCAAAAGGGCCATGCTGAAAAAAGTCTCAAAACCAGAAATGCAGGACAGGCCATGGAGAAATGGGAGCCTTGCTACACTGATGGGCGGGATGTAAATTGCCAACAGCCACTCTGGAGAAGTGTACGGTGTGTCCTGAAACATCTAAAAAACACAGCTTAGAGAGCATAGGGCACTTCCACTCATGGGGGTATAAATTGGGAAAACGAAAAATCAGCAAGACACAAGCACCCCAAAGTTTAGGGCTGCTCTGTTGACAAGGACCTCCACTTCATTCCACCTTCAATATCCCAGGAAAGAGAAAAATGGATAAAGAAGTTGTGGTCCTTATGTACAATGGAATATCACTCAGCCATGAAATCAATGTCATAAGGCTAGTAGCAGCATGATGAGTGGATTTAGGTACGACGATTCTAAGTGAAATAAGTCACACAGAAAAGGACACTTCTCATAAGGTATCAGTTATAGAGGGAATGTCAAAACCGTTACACTTGAACTGAATTACAAAACAGAACAGAGTCACACATGCAGAAAACACACTATGGCTGCTTAACGGGAAAGGTGAGGTGGGGTGATACATAAAACAAGGGTTTCAAATTAGCTCAGATACCGTTCCATAAACCCAATATGTAATAGACAAGACCTACTCCTTGCTCAGAGAACTGGACTCAACACACCCTATTCACCGCACAAGAATATATCTGACTAGTAATAATCTTAAAGCCTATGTATTGATATCTCACTGTTAGTGTGTCAAGTGGGTGTAAAGCGGCATAAACACAGCAGTGAAAAGCAGCTAAACCCCATTATAAAAATAAATTACTTTGAAAAACCCATGAAACAAAGACAGTGAAAGAGAGCGAAATTCTTACACAATGCGTTCAGGGGCTGTGATGCAACCTGGATTGACCATATCTAGACCCACAGCTGGATGAGACATAAGGGTGGACACTCTTGGGGCTGAGAGGTTTGGTGAGGTTGGGTGAGCAAACGCAGACCCTTTAAAGTAATACTGCATGGTACCCATCGCATGGGTCCCAAATCTCCAGGTTTAAGGGCATCTTCCTACATCGAAAACATGCATGAGAAAACAAAACGATGGTACACCATGTGATGGGGAAAGGTTTCTAAAACGCACCTCATTTCTCTTCTCCTTGTGCCCGGGTTCGCCATTCCAGCCACTTTACTAACAATCTCCCTACTTGGAGCATCAGCACCTTTAACCTCCTGTTCCGTACAGGTTGCAATTTGTCCTGAGGATGAACGGGTAGACGGGGAACCAGTGAGAGACTAGCTCTTGGTGTTGGGACAGGCACAGGTCACTCTATTTTCCCATCAGGAAGAAGAATTAACCACAGGCTCATCCTCCCCCCCGGAACCAGAACAGGGCCTGAAGCCATCCTGCGCTTTTGCGGCCAGCTCCCAAAAAAGCGAGTTGTAAAATGGAGCTTCAGGGCACTGCAATTCACAAACCTGCAGAGTTATAAATGATAACTCTCGTCCACAAATATATTGAGGGAAGGCAAAGAAGAGGATTTGAAATCAAGGCAGAATTGCAGGAAACAGATTTCAGGAGGTAGATTCGAATCGCCTTTAAAGCACATGAAAAGCAGCAAAACGTTGACAATGATGCCCTTGGCCAAAAAGGGCGTATGCGTTTTTTCCTGAATATATTCAGGAAAAAACGCATACGCCCTTTTTGGCCAACCAAGCAACCTGGAAAGGCAAATCAGCGCTACAAAGAAGACTCGCTACCCATCGGTCAAAAGGGCCATGCTGAAAAAAGTCTCAAAACCAGAAATGCAGGACAGGCCATGGAGAAATGGGAGCCTTGCTACACTGATGGGCGGGATGTAAATTGCCAACAGCCACTCTGGAGAAGTGTACGGTGTGTCCTGAAACATCTAAAAAACACAGCTTAGAGAGCATAGGGCACTTCCACTCATGGGGGTATAAATTGGGAAAATGAAAAATCAGCAAGACACAAGCACCCCAAAGTTTAGGGCTGCTCTGTTGACAAGGACCTCCACTTCATTCCACCTTCAATATCCCAGGAAAGAAAAAAATGGATAAAGAAGTTGTGGTCCTTATGTACAATGGAATATCACTCAGCCATGAAATCAATGTCATAAGGCTAGTAGCAGCATGATGAGTGGATTTAGGTACGACGATTCTAAGTGAAATAAGTCACACAGAAAAGGACACTTCTCATAAGGTATCACTTATAGAGGGAATGTCAAAACCGTTACACTTGAACTGAATTACAAAACAGAACAGAGTCACACATGCAGAAAACACACTATGGCTGCTTAACGGGAAAGGTGAGGTGGGGTGATACATAAAACAAGGGTTTCAAATTAGCTCAGATACCGTTCCATAAACCCAATATGTAATAGACAAGACCTACTCCTTGCTCAGAGAACTGGACTCAACACGCCCTATTCACCGCACAAGAATATATCTGACTAGTAATAATCTTAAAACCTATGTATTGATATCTCTCTGTTAGTGTGTCAAGTGGGTGTAAAGCGGCATAAACACAGCAGTGAAAAGCAGCTAAACCCCATTATAAAAATAAATTACTTTTACAAACCCATGAAACAAAGACAGTGAAAGAGAGCGAAATTCTTACACAATGCGTTCAGGGGCTGTGATGCAACCTGGATTGACCATATCTAGACCCACAGCTGGATGAGACATAAGGGTGGACACTCTTGGGGCTGAGAGGTTTGGTGAGGTTGGGTGAGCAAACGCAGACCCTTTAAAGTAATACTGCGTGGTACCCATCGCATGGGTCCCAAATCTCCAGGTTCAAGGGCATCTTCCTACATCGAAAACATGCATGAGAAAACAAAAAGATGGTACACCATGTGATGGGGAAAGGTTTCTAAAACGCACCTCATTTCTCTTCTCCTTGTGCCCGGGTTCGCCATTCCAGCCGCTTTACTAACAATCTCCCTACTTGGAGCATCAGCACCTTTAACCTCCTGTTCCGTACAGGTTGCAATTTGTGCTGAGGATGAACGGGTAGATGGGGAACCAGTGAGAGACTAGCTCTTGGTGTTGGGACAGGCACAGGTCACTCTATTTTCCCATCAGGAAGAAGAATTAACCACAGGCTCATCCTCCCCCCCGGAACCAGAACAGGGCCTGAAACCATCCTGCGCTTTTGCGGCCAGCTCCCAAAAAAGCGAGTTGTAAAATGGAGCTTCAGGGCATGGCAATTCACAAACCTGCAGAGTTATGAATGATAACTCTCGTCCACAAATATATTGAGGGAAGGCAAAGAAGAGGATTTGAAATCAAGGCAGAATTGCAGGAAACAGATTTCAGGAGGTAGATTCGAATCGCCTTTAAAGCACATGAAAAGCAGCAAAACGTTGACAATGATGCCCTTGGCCAAAAAGGGCGTATGCGTTTTTTCCTGAATATATTCAGGAAAAAACGCATACGCCCTTTTTGGCCAACCAAGCAACCTGGAAAGGCAAATCAGCACTACAAAGAAGACTCGCTACCCATTGGTCAAAAGGGCCATGCTGAAAAAAGTCTCAAAACCAGAAATGCAGGACAGGCCATGGAGAAATGGGAGCCTTGCTACACTGATGGGCGGGATGTAAATTGCCAACAGCCACTCTGGAGAAGTGTACAGTGTGTCCTGAAACATCTAAAAAACACAGCTTAGAGAGCATAGGGCACTTCCACTCATGGGGGTATAAATTGGGAAAATGAAAAATCAGCAAGACACAAGCACCCCAAAGTTTAGGGCTGCTCTGTTGACAAGGACCTCCACTTCATTCCACCTTCAATATCCCAGGAAAGAGAAAAATGGATAAAGAAGTTGTGGTCCTTATGTACAATGGAATATCACTCAGCCATGAAATCAATGTCATAAGGCTAGTAGCAGCATGATGAGTGGATTTAGGTACGACGATTCTAAGTGAAATAAGTCACACAGAAAAGGACACTTCTCATAAGGTATCACTTATAGAGGGAATGTCAAAACCGTTACACTTGAACTGAATTACAAAACAGAACAGAGTCACACATGCAGAAAACACACTATGGCTGCTTAACGGGAAAGGTGAGGTGGGGTGATACATAAAACAAGGGTTTCAAATTAGCTCAGATACCGTTCCATAAACCCAATATGTAATAGACAAGACCTACTCCTTGCTCAGAGAACTGGACTCAACACACCCTATTCACCGCACAAGAATATATCTGACTAGTAATAATCTTAAAGCCTATGTATTGATATCTCACTGTTAGTGTGTCAAGTGGGTGTAAAGCGGCATAAACACAGCAGTGAAAAGCAGCTAAACCCCATTATAAAAATAAATTACTTTGAAAAACCCATGAAACAAAGACAGTGAAAGAGAGCGAAATTCTTACACAATGCGTTCAGGGGCTGTGATGCAACCTGGATTGACCATATCTAGACCCACAGCTGGATGAGACATAAGGGTGGACACTCTTGGGGCTGAGAGGTTTGGTGAGGTTGGGTGAGCCAACGCAGACCCTTTAAAGTAATACTGCATGGTACCCATCGCATGGGTCCCAAATCTCCAGGTTTAAGGGCATCTTCCTACATCGAAAACATGCATGAGAAAACAAAACGATGGTACACCATGTGATGGGGAAAGGTTTCTAAAACGCACCTCATTTCTCTTCTCCTTGTGCCCGGGTTCGCCATTCCAGCCACTTTACTAACAATCTCCCTACTTGGAGCATCAGCACCTTTAACCTCCTGTTCCGTACAGGTTGCAATTTGTCCTGAGGATGAACGGGTAGACGGGGAACCAGTGAGAGACTAGCTCTTGGTGTTGGGACAGGCACAGGTCACTCTATTTTCCCATCAGGAAGAAGAATTAACCACAGGCTCATCCTCCCCCCCGGAACCAGAACAGGGCCTGAAGCCATCCTGCGCTTTTGCGGCCAGCTCCCAAAAAAGCGAGTTGTAAAATGGAGCTTCAGGGCACTGCAATTCACAAACCTGCAGAGTTATAAATGATAACTCTCGTCCACAAATATATTGAGGGAAGGCAAAGAAGAGGATTTGAAATCAAGGCAGAATTGCAGGAAACAGATTTCAGGAGGTAGATTCGAATCGCCTTTAAAGCACATGAAAAGCAGCAAAACGTTGACAATGATGCCCTTGGCCAAAAAGGGCGTATGCGGTTTTTCCTGAATATATTCAGGAAAAAACGCATACGCCCTTTTTGGCCAACCAAGCAACCTGGAAAGGCAAATCAGCGCTACAAAGAAGACTCGCTACCCATCGGTCAAAAGGGCCATGCTGAAAAAAGTCTCAAAACCAGAAATGCAGGACAGGCCATGGAGAAATGGGAGCCTTGCTACACTGATGGGCGGGATGTAAATTGCCAACAGCCACTCTGGAGAAGTGTACGGTGTGTCCTGAAACATCTAAAAAACACAGCTTAGAGAGCATAGGGCACTTCCACTCATGGGGGTATAAATTGGGAAAATGAAAAATCAGCAAGACACAAGCACCCCAAAGTTTAGGCCTGCCCTGTTGACAAGGACCTCCACTTCATTCCACCTTCAATATCCTAGGAAAGAGAAAAATGGATAAAGAAGTTGTGGTCCTTATGTACAATGGAATATCACTCAGCCATGAAATCAATGTCATAAGGCTAGTAGCAGCATGATGAGTGGATTTAGGTACGACGATTCTAAGTGAAATAAGTCACACAGAAAAGGACACTTCTCATAAGGTATCACTTATAGAGGGAATGTCAAAACCGTTACACTTGAACTGAATTACAAAACAGAACAGAGTCACACATGCAGAAAACACACTATGGCTGCTTAACGGGAAAGGTGAGGTGGGGTGATACATAAAACAAGGGTTTCAAATTAGCTCAGATACCGTTCCATAAACCCAATATGTAATAGACAAGACCTACTCCTTGCTCAGAGAACTGGACTCAACACGCCCTATTCACCGCACAAGAATATATCTGACTAGTAATAATCTTAAAACCTATGTATTGATATCTCTCTGTTAGTGTGTCAAGTGGGTGTAAAGCGGCATAAACACAGCAGTGAAAAGCAGCTAAACCCCATTATAAAAATAAATTACTTTTACAAACCCATGAAACAAAGACAGTGAAAGAGAGCGAAATTCTTACACAATGCGTTCAGGGGCTGTGATGCAACCTGGATTGACCATATCTAGACCCACAGCTGGATGAGACATAAGGGTGGACACTCTTGGGGCTGAGAGGTTTGGTGAGGTTGGGTGAGCAAACGCAGACCCTTTAAAGTAATACTGCGTGGTACCCATCGCATGGGTCCCAAATCTCCAGGTTCAAGGGCTCCTACATCGAAAACATGCATGAGAAAACAAAAAGATGGTACACCATGTGATGGGGAAAGGTTTCTAAAACGCACCTCATTTCTCTTCTCCTTGTGCCCGGGTTCGCCATTCCAGCCGCTTTACTAACAATCTCCCTACTTGGAGCATCAGCACCTTTAACCTCCTGTTCCGTACAGGTTGCAATTTGTCCTGAGGATGAACGGGTAGACGGGGAACCAGTGAGAGACTAGCTCTTGGTGTTGGGACAGGCACAGGTCACTCTATTTTCCCATCAGGAAGAAGAATTAACCACAGGCTCATCCTCCCCCCCGGAACCAGAACAGGGCCTGAAGCCATCCTGCGCTTTTGCGGCCAGCTCCCAAAAAAGCGAGTTGTAAAATGGAGCTTCAGGGCACTGCAATTCACAAACCTGCAGAGTTATAAATGATAACTCTCGTCCACAAATATATTGAGGGAAGGCAAAGAAGAGGATTTGAAATCAAGGCAGAATTGCAGGAAACAGATTTCAGGAGGTAGATTCGAATCGCCTTTAAAGCACATGAAAAGCAGCAAAACGTTGACAATGATGCCCTTGGCCAAAAAGGGCGTATGCGGTTTTTCCTGAATATATTCAGGAAAAAACGCATACGCCCTTTTTGGCCAACCAAGCAACCTGGAAAGGCAAATCAGCGCTACAAAGAAGACTAGCTACCCATCGGTCAAAAGGGCCATGCTGAAAAAAGTCTCAAAACCAGAAATGCAGGACAGGCCATGGAGAAATGGGAGCCTTGCTACACTGATGGGCGGGATGTAAATTGCCAACAGCCACTCTGGAGAAGTGTACGGTGTGTCCTGAAACATCTAAAAAACACAGCATAGAGAGCATAGGGCACTTGCACTCATGGGGGTATAAATTGGGAAAATGAAAAATCAGCAAGACACAAGCACCCCAAAGTTTAGGCCTGCCCTGTTGACAAGGACCTCCACTTCATTCCACCTTCAATATCCTAGGAAAGAGAAAAATGGATAAAGAAGTTGTGGTCCTTATGTACAATGGAATATCACTCAGCCATGAAATCAATGTCATAAGGCTAGTAGCAGCATGATGAGTGGATTTAGGTACGACGATTCTAAGTGAAATAAGTCACACAGAAAAGGACACTTCTCATAAGGTATCACTTATAGAGGGAATGTCAAAACCGTTACACTTGAACTGAATTACAAAACAGAACAGAGTCACACATGCAGAAAACACACTATGGCTGCTTAACGGGAAAGGTGAGGTGGGGTGATACATAAAACAAGGGTTTCAAATTAGCTCAGATACCGTTCCATAAACCCAATATGTAATAGACAAGACCTACTCCTTGCTCAGAGAACTGGACTCAACACGCCCTATTCACCGCACAAGAATATATCTGACTAGTAATAATCTTAAAACCTATGTATTGATATCTCTCTGTTAGTGTGTCAAGTGGGTGTAAAGCGGCATAAACACAGCAGTGAAAAGCAGCTAAACCCCATTATAAAAATAAATTACTTTTACAAACCCATGAAACAAAGACAGTGAAAGAGAGCGAAATTCTTACACAATGCGTTCAGGGGCTGTGATGCAACCTGGATTGACCATATCTAGACCCACAGCTGGATGAGACATAAGGGTGGACACTCTTGGGGCTGAGAGGTTTGGTGAGGTTGGGTGAGCAAACGCAGACCCTTTAAAGTAATACTGCGTGGTACCCATCGCATGGGTCCCAAATCTCCAGGTTCAAGGGCATCTTCCTACATCGAAAACATGCATGAGAAAACAAAAAGATGGTACACCATGTGATGGGGAAAGGTTTCTAAAACGCACCTCATTTCTCTTCTCCTTGTGCCCGGATTCGCCATTCCAGTCGCTTTACTAATAATCTCCCTACTTGGAGCATCAGCACCTTTAACCTCCTGTTCCATACAGGTTGCAATTTGTCCTGCGGATGAACGGGTAGACGGGGAACCAGTGAGAGACTAGCTCTTGGTGTTGGGACAGGCACAGGTCACTCTATTTTCCCATCAGGAAGAAGAATTAACCACAGGCTCATCCTCCCCCCCGGAACCAGAACAGGGCCTGAAGCCATCCTGCGCTTTTGCGGCCAGCTCCCAAAAAAGCGAGTTGTAAAATGGAGCTTCAGGGCACTGCAATTCACAAACCTGCAGAGTTATAAATGATAACTCTCGTCCACAAATATATTGAGGGAAGGCAAAGAAGAGGATTTGAAATCAAGGCAGAATTGCAGGAAACAGATTTCAGGAGGTAGATTCGAATCGCCTTTAAAGCACATGAAAAGCAGCAAAACGTTGACAATGATGCCCTTGGCCAAAAAGGGCGTATGCGTTTTTTCCTGAATATATTCAGGAAAAAACGCATACGCCCTTTTTGGCCAACCAAGCAACCTGGAAAGGCAAATCAGCGCTACAAAGAAGACTCGCTACCCATCGGTCAAAAGGGCCATGCTGAAAAAAGTCTCAAAACCAGAAATGCAGGACAGGCCATGGAGAAATGGGAGCCTTGCTACACTGATGGGCGGGATGTAAATTGCCAACAGCCACTCTGGAGAAGTGTACGGTGTGTCCTGAAACATCTAAAAAACACAGCTTAGAGAGCATAGGGCACTTCCACTCATGGGGGTATAAATTGGGAAAATGAAAAATCAGCAAGACACAAGCACCCCAAAGTTTAGGGCTGCTCTGTTGACAAGGACCTCCACTTCATTCCACCTTCAATATCCCAGGAAAGAAAAAAATGGATAAAGAAGTTGTGGTCCTTATGTACAATGGAATATCACTCAGCCATGAAATCAATGTCATAAGGCTAGTAGCAGCATGATGAGTGGATTTAGGTACGACGATTCTAAGTGAAATAAGTCACACAGAAAAGGACACTTCTCATAAGGTATCACTTATAGAGGGAATGTCAAAACCGTTACACTTGAACTGAATTACAAAACAGAACAGAGTCACACATGCAGAAAACACACTATGGCTGCTTAACGGGAAAGGTGAGGTGGGGTGATACATAAAACAAGGGTTTCAAATTAGCTCAGATACCGTTCCATAAACCCAATATGTAATAGACAAGACCTACTCCTTGCTCAGAGAACTGGACTCAACACGCCCTATTCACCGCACAAGAATATATCTGACTAGTAATAATCTTAAAACCTATGTATTGATATCTCTCTGTTAGTGTGTCAAGTGGGTGTAAAGCGGCATAAACACAGCAGTGAAAAGCAGCTAAACCCCATTATAAAAATAAATTACTTTTACAAACCCATGAAACAAAGACAGTGAAAGAGAGCGAAATTCTTACACAATGCGTTCAGGGGCTGTGATGCAACCTGGATTGACCATATCTAGACCCACAGCTGGATGAGACATAAGGGTGGACACTCTTGGGGCTGAGAGGTTTGGTGAGGTTGGGTGAGCAAACGCAGACCCTTTAAAGTAATACTGCGTGGTACCCATCGCATGGGTCCCAAATCTCCAGGTTCAAGGGCATCTTCCTACATCGAAAACATGCATGAGAAAACAAAAAGATGGTACACCATGTGATGGGGAAAGGTTTCTAAAACGCACCTCATTTCTCTTCTCCTTGTGCCCGGGTTCGCCATTCCAGCCGCTTTACTAACAATCTCCCTACTTGGAGCATCAGCACCTTTAACCTCCTGTTCCGTACAGGTTGCAATTTGTCCTGAGGATGAACGGGTAGATGGGGAACCAGTGAGAGACTAGCTCTTGGTGTTGGGACAGGCACAGGTCACTCTATTTTCCCATCAGGAAGAAGAATTAACCACAGGCTCATCCTCCCCCCCGGAACCAGAACAGGGCCTGAAACCATCCTGCGCTTTTGCGGCCAGCTCCCAAAAAAGCGAGTTGTAAAATGGAGCTTCAGGGCATGGCAATTCACAAACCTGCAGAGTTATAAATGATAACTCTCGTCCACAAATATATTGAGGGAAGGCAAAGAAGAGGATTTGAAATCAAGGCAGAATTGCAGGAAACAGATTTCAGGAGGTAGATTCGAATCGCCTTTAAAGCACATGAAAAGCAGCAAAACGTTGACAATGATGCCCTTGGCCAAAAAGGGCGTATGCGTTTTTTCCTGAATATATTCAGGAAAAAACGCATACGCCCTTTTTGGCCAACCAAGCAACCTGGAAAGGCAAATCAGCGCTACAAAGAAGACTCGCTACCCATCGGTCAAAAGGGCCATGCTGAAAAAAGTCTCAAAACCAGAAATGCAGGACAGGCCATGGAGAAATGGGAGCCTTGCTACACTGATGGGCGGGATGTAAATTGCCAACAGCCACTCTGGAGAAGTGTACGGTGTGTCCTGAAACATCTAAAAAACACAGCTTAGAGAGCATAGGGCACTTCCACTCATGGGGGTATAAATTGGGAAAATGAAAAATCAGCAAGACACAAGCACCCCAAAGTTTAGGGCTGCTCTGTTGACAAGGACCTCCACTTCATTCCACCTTCAATATCCCAGGAAAGAGAAAAATGGATAAAGAAGTTGTGGTCCTTATGTACAATGGAATATCACTCAGCCATGAAATCAATGTCATAAGGCTAGTAGCAGCATGATGAGTGGATTTAGGTACGACGATTCTAAGTGAAATAAGTCACACAGAAAAGGACACTTCTCATAAGGTATCAGTTATAGAGGGAATGTCAAAACCGTTACACTTGAACTGAATTACAAAACAGAACAGAGTCACACATGCAGAAAACACACTATGGCTGCTTAACGGGAAAGGTGAGGTGGGGTGATACATAAAACAAGGGTTTCAAATTAGCTCAGATACCGTTCCATAAACCCAATATGTAATAGACAAGACCTACTCCTTGCTCAGAGAACTGGACTCAACACGCCCTATTCACCGCACAAGAATATATCTGACTAGTAATAATCTTAAAGCCTATGTATTGATATCTCACTGTTAGTGTGTCAAGTGGGTGTAAAGCGGCATAAACACAGCAGTGAAAAGCAGCTAAACCCCATTATAAAAATAAATTACTTTTACAAACCCATGAAACAAAGACAGTGAAAGAGAGCGAAATTCTTACACAATGCGTTCAGGGGCTGTGATGCAACCTGGATTGACCATATCTAGACCCACAGCTGGATGAGACATAAGGGTGGACACTCTTGGGGCTGAGAGGTTTGGTGAGGTTGGGTGAGCAAACGCAGACCCTTTAAAGTAATACTGCGTGGTACCCATCGCATGGGTCCCAAATCTCCAGGTTCAAGGGCATCTTCCTACATCGAAAACATGCATGAGAAAACAAAAAGATGGTACACCATGTGATGGGGAAAGGTTTCTAAAACGCACCTCATTTCTCTTCTCCTTGTGCCCGGGTTCGCCATTCCAGCCGCTTTACTAACAATCTCCCTACTTGGAGCATCAGCACCTTTAACCTCCTGTTCCGTACAGGTTGCAATTTGTCCTGGGGATGAACGGGTAGATGGGGAACCAGTGAGAGACTAGCTCTTGGTGTTGGGACAGGCACAGGTCACTCTATTTTCCCATCAGGAAGAAGAATTAACCACAGGCTCATCCTCCCCCCCGGAACCAGAACAGGGCCTGAAACCATCCTGCGCTTTTGCGGCCAGCTCCCAAAAAAGCGAGTTGTAAAATGGAGCTTCAGGGCATGGCAATTCACAAACCTGCAGAGTTATGAATGATAACTCTCGTCCACAAATATATTGAGGGAAGGCAAAGAAGAGGATTTGAAATCAAGGCAGAATTGCAGGAAACAGATTTCAGGAGGTAGATTCGAATCGCCTTTAAAGCACATGAAAAGCAGCAAAACGTTGACAATGATGCCCTTGGCCAAAAAGGGCGTATGCGTTTTTTCCTGAATATATTCAGGAAAAAACGCATACGCCCTTTTTGGCCAACCAAGCAACCTGGAAAGGCAAATCAGCACTACAAAGAAGACTCGCTACCCATTGGTCAAAAGGGCCATGCTGAAAAAAGTCTCAAAACCAGAAATGCAGGACAGGCCATGGAGAAATGGGAGCCTTGCTACACTGATGGGCGGGATGTAAATTGCCAACAGCCACTCTGGAGAAGTGTACAGTGTGTCCTGAAACATCTAAAAAACACAGCTTAGAGAGCATAGGGCACTTCCACTCATGGGGGTATAAATTGGGAAAATGAAAAATCAGCAAGACACAAGCACCCCAAAGTTTAGGGCTGCTCTGTTGACAAGGACCTCCACTTCATTCCACCTTCAATATCCCAGGAAAGAGAAAAATGGATAAAGAAGTTGTGGTCCTTATGTACAATGGAATATCACTCAGCCATGAAATCAATGTCATAAGGCTAGTAGCAGCATGATGAGTGGATTTAGGTACGACGATTCTAAGTGAAATAAGTCACACAGAAAAGGACACTTCTCATAAGGTATCACTTATAGAGGGAATGTCAAAACCGTTACACTTGAACTGAATTACAAAACAGAACAGAGTCACACATGCAGAAAACACACTATGGCTGCTTAACGGGAAAGGTGAGGTGGGGTGATACATAAAACAAGGGTTTCAAATTAGCTCAGATACCGTTCCATAAACCCAATATGTAATAGACAAGACCTACTCCTTGCTCAGAGAACTGGACTCAACACACCCTATTCACCGCACAAGAATATATCTGACTAGTAATAATCTTAAAGCCTATGTATTGATATCTCACTGTTAGTGTGTCAAGTGGGTGTAAAGCGGCATAAACACAGCAGTGAAAAGCAGCTAAACCCCATTATAAAAATAAATTACTTTGAAAAACCCATGAAACAAAGACAGTGAAAGAGAGCGAAATTCTTACACAATGCGTTCAGGGGCTGTGATGCAACCTGGATTGACCATATCTAGACCCACAGCTGGATGAGACATAAGGGTGGACACTCTTGGGGCTGAGAGGTTTGGTGAGGTTGGGTGAGCCAACGCAGACCCTTTAAAGTAATACTGCATGGTACCCATCGCATGGGTCCCAAATCTCCAGGTTTAAGGGCATCTTCCTACATCGAAAACATGCATGAGAAAACAAAACGATGGTACACCATGTGATGGGGAAAGGTTTCTAAAACGCACCTCATTTCTCTTCTCCTTGTGCCCGGGTTCGCCATTCCAGCCACTTTACTAACAATCTCCCTACTTGGAGCATCAGCACCTTTAACCTCCTGTTCCGTACAGGTTGCAATTTGTCCTGAGGATGAACGGGTAGACGGGGAACCAGTGAGAGACTAGCTCTTGGTGTTGGGACAGGCACAGGTCACTCTATTTTCCCATCAGGAAGAAGAATTAACCACAGGCTCATCCTCCCCCCCGGAACCAGAACAGGGCCTGAAGCCATCCTGCGCTTTTGCGGCCAGCTCCCAAAAAAGCGAGTTGTAAAATGGAGCTTCAGGGCACTGCAATTCACAAACCTGCAGAGTTATAAATGATAACTCTCGTCCACAAATATATTGAGGGAAGGCAAAGAAGAGGATTTGAAATCAAGGCAGAATTGCAGGAAACAGATTTCAGGAGGTAGATTCGAATCGCCTTTAAAGCACATGAAAAGCAGCAAAACGTTGACAATGATGCCCTTGGCCAAAAAGGGCGTATGCGGTTTTTCCTGAATATATTCAGGAAAAAACGCATACGCCCTTTTTGGCCAACCAAGCAACCTGGAAAGGCAAATCAGCGCTACAAAGAAGACTCGCTACCCATCGGTCAAAAGGGCCATGCTGAAAAAAGTCTCAAAACCAGAAATGCAGGACAGGCCATGGAGAAATGGGAGCCTTGCTACACTGATGGGCGGGATGTAAATTGCCAACAGCCACTCTGGAGAAGTGTACGGTGTGTCCTGAAACATCTAAAAAACACAGCTTAGAGAGCATAGGGCACTTCCACTCATGGGGGTATAAATTGGGAAAATGAAAAATCAGCAAGACACAAGCACCCCAAAGTTTAGGCCTGCCCTGTTGACAAGGACCTCCACTTCATTCCACCTTCAATATCCTAGGAAAGAGAAAAATGGATAAAGAAGTTGTGGTCCTTATGTACAATGGAATATCACTCAGCCATGAAATCAATGTCATAAGGCTAGTAGCAGCATGATGAGTGGATTTAGGTACGACGATTCTAAGTGAAATAAGTCACACAGAAAAGGACACTTCTCATAAGGTATCACTTATAGAGGGAATGTCAAAACCGTTACACTTGAACTGAATTACAAAACAGAACAGAGTCACACATGCAGAAAACACACTATGGCTGCTTAACGGGAAAGGTGAGGTGGGGTGATACATAAAACAAGGGTTTCAAATTAGCTCAGATACCGTTCCATAAACCCAATATGTAATAGACAAGACCTACTCCTTGCTCAGAGAACTGGACTCAACACGCCCTATTCACCGCACAAGAATATATCTGACTAGTAATAATCTTAAAACCTATGTATTGATATCTCTCTGTTAGTGTGTCAAGTGGGTGTAAAGCGGCATAAACACAGCAGTGAAAAGCAGCTAAACCCCATTATAAAAATAAATTACTTTTACAAACCCATGAAACAAAGACAGTGAAAGAGAGCGAAATTCTTACACAATGCGTTCAGGGGCTGTGATGCAACCTGGATTGACCATATCTAGACCCACAGCTGGATGAGACATAAGGGTGGACACTCTTGGGGCTGAGAGGTTTGGTGAGGTTGGGTGAGCAAACGCAGACCCTTTAAAGTAATACTGCGTGGTACCCATCGCATGGGTCCCAAATCTCCAGGTTCAAGGGCATCTTCCTACATCGAAAACATGCATGAGAAAACAAAAAGATGGTACACCATGTGATGGGGAAAGGTTTCTAAAACGCACCTCATTTCTCTTCTCCTTGTGCCCGGGTTCGCCATTCCAGCCGCTTTACTAACAATCTCCCTACTTGGAGCATCAGCACCTTTAACCTCCTGTTCCGTACAGGTTGCAATTTGTCCTGAGGATGAACGGGTAGACGGGGAACCAGTGAGAGACTAGCTCTTGGTGTTGGGACAGGCACAGGTCACTCTATTTTCCCATCAGGAAGAAGAATTAACCACAGGCTCATCCTCCCCCCCGGAACCAGAACAGGGCCTGAAGCCATCCTGCGCTTTTGCGGCCAGCTCCCAAAAAAGCGAGTTGTAAAATGGAGCTTCAGGGCACTGCAATTCACAAACCTGCAGAGTTATAAATGATAACTCTCGTCCACAAATATATTGAGGGAAGGCAAAGAAGAGGATTTGAAATCAAGGCAGAATTGCAGGAAACAGATTTCAGGAGGTAGATTCGAATCGCCTTTAAAGCACATGAAAAGCAGCAAAACGTTGACAATGATGCCCTTGGCCAAAAAGGGCGTATGCGTTTTTTCCTGAATATATTCAGGAAAAAACGCATACGCCCTTTTTGGCCAACCAAGCAACCTGGAAAGGCAAATCAGCGCTACAAAGAAGACTCGCTACCCATCGGTCAAAAGGGCCATGCTGAAAAAAGTCTCAAAACCAGAAATGCAGGACAGGCCATGGAGAAATGGGAGCCTTGCTACACTGATGGGCGGGATGTAAATTGCCAACAGCCACTCTGGAGAAGTGTACGGTGTGTCCTGAAACATCTAAAAAACACAGCTTAGAGAGCATAGGGCACTTGCACTCATGGGGGTATAAATTGGGAAAATGAAAAATCAGCAAGACACAAGCACCCCAAAGTTTAGGCCTGCCCTGTTGACAAGGACCTCCACTTCATTCCACCTTCAATATCCTAGGAAAGAGAAAAATGGATAAAGAAGTTGTGGTCCTTATGTACAATGGAATATCACTCAGCCATGAAATCAATGTCATAAGGCTAGTAGCAGCATGATGAGTGGATTTAGGTACGACGATTCTAAGTGAAATAAGTCACACAGAAAAGGACACTTCTCATAAGGTATCACTTATAGAGGGAATGTCAAAACCGTTACACTTGAACTGAATTACAAAACAGAACAGAGTCACACATGCAGAAAACACACTATGGCTGCTTAACGGGAAAGGTGAGGTGGGGTGATACATAAAACAAGGGTTTCAAATTAGCTCAGATACCGTTCCATAAACCCAATATGTAATAGACAAGACCTACTCCTTGCTCAGAGAACTGGACTCAACACGCCCTATTCACCGCACAAGAATATATCTGACTAGTAATAATCTTAAAACCTATGTATTGATATCTCTCTGTTAGTGTGTCAAGTGGGTGTAAAGCGGCATAAACACAGCAGTGAAAAGCAGCTAAACCCCATTATAAAAATAAATTACTTTTACAAACCCATGAAACAAAGACAGTGAAAGAGAGCGAAATTCTTACACAATGCGTTCAGGGGCTGTGATGCAACCTGGATTGACCATATCTAGACCCACAGCTGGATGAGACATAAGGGTGGACACTCTTGGGGCTGAGAGGTTTGGTGAGGTTGGGTGAGCAAACGCAGACCCTTTAAAGTAATACTGCGTGGTACCCATCGCATGGGTCCCAAATCTCCAGGTTCAAGGGCATCTTCCTACATCGAAAACATGCATGAGAAAACAAAAAGATGGTACACCATGTGATGGGGAAAGGTTTCTAAAACGCACCTCATTTCTCTTCTCCTTGTGCCCGGGTTCGCCATTCCAGCCGCTTTACTAACAATCTCCCTACTTGGAGCATCAGCACCTTTAACCTCCTGTTCCGTACAGGTTGCAATTTGTCCTGAGGATGAACGGGTAGATGGGGAACCAGTGAGAGACTAGCTCTTGGTGTTGGGACAGGCACAGGTCACTCTATTTTCCCATCAGGAAGAAGAATTAACCACAGGCTCATCCTCCCCCCCGGAACCAGAACAGGGCCTGAAACCATCCTGCGCTTTTGCGGCCAGCTCCCAAAAAAGCGAGTTGTAAAATGGAGCTTCAGGGCATGGCAATTCACAAACCTGCAGAGTTATAAATGATAACTCTCGTCCACAAATATATTGAGGGAAGGCAAAGAAGAGGATTTGAAATCAAGGCAGAATTGCAGGAAACAGATTTCAGGAGGTAGATTCGAATCGCCTTTAAAGCACATGAAAAGCAGCAAAACGTTGACAATGATGCCCTTGGCCAAAAAGGGCGTATGCGTTTTTTCCTGAATATATTCAGGAAAAAACGCATACGCCCTTTTTGGCCAACCAAGCAACCTGGAAAGGCAAATCAGCGCTACAAAGAAGACTCGCTACCCATCGGTCAAAAGGGCCATGCTGAAAAAAGTCTCAAAACCAGAAATGCAGGACAGGCCATGGAGAAATGGGAGCCTTGCTACACTGATGGGCGGGATGTAAATTGCCAACAGCCACTCTGGAGAAGTGTACGGTGTGTCCTGAAACATCTAAAAAACACAGCTTAGAGAGCATAGGGCACTTCCACTCATGGGGGTATAAATTGGGAAAATGAAAAATCAGCAAGACACAAGCACCCCAAAGTTTAGGGCTGCTCTGTTGACAAGGACCTCCACTTCATTCCACCTTCAATATCCCAGGAAAGAGAAAAATGGATAAAGAAGTTGTGGTCCTTATGTACAATGGAATATCACTCAGCCATGAAATCAATGTCATAAGGCTAGTAGCAGCATGATGAGTGGATTTAGGTACGACGATTCTAAGTGAAATAAGTCACACAGAAAAGGACACTTCTCATAAGGTATCAGTTATAGAGGGAATGTCAAAACCGTTACACTTGAACTGAATTACAAAACAGAACAGAGTCACACATGCAGAAAACACACTATGGCTGCTTAACGGGAAAGGTGAGGTGGGGTGATACATAAAACAAGGGTTTCAAATTAGCTCAGATACCGTTCCATAAACCCAATATGTAATAGACAAGACCTACTCCTTGCTCAGAGAACTGGACTCAACACACCCTATTCACCGCACAAGAATATATCTGACTAGTAATAATCTTAAAGCCTATGTATTGATATCTCACTGTTAGTGTGTCAAGTGGGTGTAAAGCGGCATAAACACAGCAGTGAAAAGCAGCTAAACCCCATTATAAAAATAAATTACTTTGAAAAACCCATGAAACAAAGACAGTGAAAGAGAGCGAAATTCTTACACAATGCGTTCAGGGGCTGTGATGCAACCTGGATTGACCATATCTAGACCCACAGCTGGATGAGACATAAGGGTGGACACTCTTGGGGCTGAGAGGTTTGGTGAGGTTGGGTGAGCAAACGCAGACCCTTTAAAGTAATACTGCATGGTACCCATCGCATGGGTCCCAAATCTCCAGGTTTAAGGGCATCTTCCTACATCGAAAACATGCATGAGAAAACAAAACGATGGTACACCATGTGATGGGGAAAGGTTTCTAAAACGCACCTCATTTCTCTTCTCCTTGTGCCCGGGTTCGCCATTCCAGCCACTTTACTAACAATCTCCCTACTTGGAGCATCAGCACCTTTAACCTCCTGTTCCGTACAGGTTGCAATTTGTCCTGAGGATGAACGGGTAGACGGGGAACCAGTGAGAGACTAGCTCTTGGTGTTGGGACAGGCACAGGTCACTCTATTTTCCCATCAGGAAGAAGAATTAACCACAGGCTCATCCTCCCCCCCGGAACCAGAACAGGGCCTGAAGCCATCCTGCGCTTTTGCGGCCAGCTCCCAAAAAAGCGAGTTGTAAAATGGAGCTTCAGGGCACTGCAATTCACAAACCTGCAGAGTTATAAATGATAACTCTCGTCCACAAATATATTGAGGGAAGGCAAAGAAGAGGATTTGAAATCAAGGCAGAATTGCAGGAAACAGATTTCAGGAGGTAGATTCGAATCGCCTTTAAAGCACATGAAAAGCAGCAAAACGTTGACAATGATGCCCTTGGCCAAAAAGGGCGTATGCGTTTTTTCCTGAATATATTCAGGAAAAAACGCATACGCCCTTTTTGGCCAACCAAGAAACCTGGAAAGGCAAATCAGCGCTACAAAGAAGACTCGCTACCCATCGGTCAAAAGGGCCATGCTGAAAAAAGTCTCAAAACCAGAAATGCAGGACAGGCCATGGAGAAATGGGAGCCTTGCTACACTGATGGGCGGGATGTAAATTGCCAACAGCCACTCTGGAGAAGTGTACGGTGTGTCCTGAAACATCTAAAAAACACAGCTTAGAGAGCATAGGGCACTTCCACTCATGGGGGTATAAATTGGGAAAATGAAAAATCAGCAAGACACAAGCACCCCAAAGTTTAGGGCTGCTCTGTTGACAAGGACCTCCACTTCATTCCACCTTCAATATCCCAGGAAAGAAAAAAATGGATAAAGAAGTTGTGGTCCTTATGTACAATGGAATATCACTCAGCCATGAAATCAATGTCATAAGGCTAGTAGCAGCATGATGAGTGAATTTAGGTACGACGATTCTAAGTGAAATAAGTCACACAGAAAAGGACACTTCTCATAAGGTATCACTTATAGAGGGAATGTCAAAACCGTTACACTTGAACTGAATTACAAAACAGAACAGAGTCACACATGCAGAAAACACACTATGGCTGCTTAACGGGAAAGGTGAGGTGGGGTGATACATAAAACAAGGGTTTCAAATTAGCTCAGATACCGTTCCATAAACCCAATATGTAATAGACAAGACCTACTCCTTGCTCAGAGAACTGGACTCAACACGCCCTATTCACCGCACAAGAATATATCTGACTAGTAATAATCTTAAAACCTATGTATTGATATCTCTCTGTTAGTGTGTCAAGTGGGTGTAAAGCGGCATAAACACAGCAGTGAAAAGCAGCTAAACCCCATTATAAAAATAAATTACTTTTACAAACCCATGAAACAAAGACAGTGAAAGAGAGCGAAATTCTTACACAATGCGTTCAGGGGCTGTGATGCAACCTGGATTGACCATATCTAGACCCACAGCTGGATGAGACATAAGGGTGGACACTCTTGGGGCTGAGAGGTTTGGTGAGGTTGGGTGAGCAAACGCAGACCCTTTAAAGTAATACTGCGTGTTACCCATCGCATGGGTCGCAAATCTCCAGGTTCAAGGGCATCTTCCTACATCGAAAACATGCATGAGCAAACAAAAAGATTGTACACCATGTGATGGGGAAAGGTTTCTAAAACGCACCTCATTTCTCTTCTCCTTGTGCCCGGGTTCGCCATTCCAGCCGCTTTACTAATAATCTCCCTACTTGGAGCATCAGCACCTTTAACCTCCTGTTCCGTACAGGTTGCAATTTGTCCTGAGGATGAACGGGTAGACGGGGATCCAGTGAGAGACTAGCTCTTGGTGTTGGGACAGGCACAGGTCACTCTATTTTCCCATCAGGAAGAAGAATTAACCACAGGCTCATCCTGCCCCCCGGAACCAGAACAAGGCCTGAAGCCATCCTGCGCTTTTGCGGCCAGCTCCCAAAAAAGCGAGTTGTAAAATGGAGCTTCAGGGCACTGCAATTCACAAACCTGCAGAGTTATAAATGATAACTCTCGTCCACAAATATATTGAGGGAAGGCAAAGAAGAGGATTTGAAATCAAGGCAGAATTGCAGGAAACAGATTTCAGGAGGTAGATTCGAATCGCCTTTAAAGCACATGAAAAGCAGCAAAACGTTGACAATGATGCCCTTGGCCAAAAAGGGCGTATGCGTTTTTTCCTGAATATATTCAGGAAAAAACGCATACGCCCTTTTTGGCCAACCAAGCAACCTGGAAAGGCAAATCAGCGCTACAAAGAAGACTCGCTACCCATCGGTCAAAAGGGCCATGCTGAAAAAAGTCTCAAAACCAGAAATGCAGGACAGGCCATGGAGAAATGGGAGCCTTGCTACACTGATGGGCGGGATGTAAATTGCCAACAGCCACTCTGGAGAAGTGTACGGTGTGTCCTGAAACATCTAAAAAACACAGCTTAGAGAGCATAGGGCACTTCCACTCATGGGGGTATAAATTGGGAAAATGAAAAATCAGCAAGACACAAGCACCCCAAAGTTTAGGGCTGCCCTGTTGACAAGGACCTCCACTTCATTCCACCTTCAATATCCCAGGAAAGAGAAAAATGGATAAAGAAGTTGTGGTCCTTATGTACAATGGAATATCACTCAGCCATGAAATCAATGTCATAAGGCTAGTAGCAGCATGATGAGTGGATTTAGGTACGACGATTCTAAGTGAAATAAGTCACACAGAAAAGGACACTTCTCATAAGGTATCACTTATAGAGGGAATGTCAAAACCGTTACACTTGAACTGAATTACAAAACAGAACAGAGTCACACATGCAGAAAACACACTATGGCTGCTTAACGGGAAAGGTGAGGTGGGGTGATACATAAAACAAGGGTTTCAAATTAGCTCAGATACCGTTCCATAAACCCAATATGTAATAGACAAGACCTACTCCTTGCTCAGAGAACTGGACTCAACACACCCTATTCACCGCACAAGAATATATCTGACTAGTAATAATCTTAAAGCCTATGTATTGATATCTCACTGTTAGTGTGTCAAGTGGGTGTAAAGCGGCCTAAACACAGCAGTGAAAAGCAGCTAAACCCCATTATAAAAATAAATTACTTTGAAAAACCCATGAAACAAAGACAGTGAAAGAGAGAGAAATTCTTACACAATGCGTTCAGGGGCTGTGATGCAACCTGGATTGACCATATCTAGACCCACAGCTGGATGAGACATAAGGGTGGACACTCTTGGGGCTGAGAGGTTTGGTGAGGTTGGGTGAGCAAACGCAGACCCTTTAAAGTAATACTGCATGGTACCCATCGCATGGGTCCCAAATCTCCAGGTTTAAGGGCATCTTCCTACATCGAAAACATGCATGAGAAAACAAAACGATGGTACACCATGTGATGGGGAAAGGTTTCTAAAACGCACCTCATTTCTCTTCTCCTTGTGCCCGGGTTCGCCATTCCAGCCGCTTTACTAACAATCTCCCTACTTGGAGCATCAGCACCTTTAACCTCCTGTTCCGTACAGGTTGCAATTTGTCCTGAGGATGAACGGGTAGACGGGGAACCAGTGAGAGACTAGCTCTTGGTGTTGGGACAGGCACAGGTCACTCTATTTTCCCATCAGGAAGAAGAATTAACCACAGGCTCATCCTCCCCCCCGGAACCAGAACAGGGCCTGAAGCCATCCTGCGCTTTTGCGGCCAGCTCCCAAAAAAGCGAGTTGTAAAATGGAGCTTCAGGGCACTGCAATTCACAAACCTGCAGAGTTATAAATGATAACTCTCGTCCACAAATATATTGAGGGAAGGCAAAGAAGAGGATTTGAAATCAAGGCAGAATTGCAGGAAACAGATTTCAGGAGGTAGATTCGAATCGCCTTTAAAGCACATGAAAAGCAGCAAAACGTTGACAATGATGCCCTTGGCCAAAAAGGGCGTATGCGTTTTTTCCTGAATATATTCAGGAAAAAACGCATACGCCCTTTTTGGCCAACCAAGCAACCTGGAAAGGCAAATCAGCGCTACAAAGAAGACTCGCTACCCATCGGTCAAAAGGGCCATGCTGAAAAAAGTCTCAAAACCAGAAATGCAGGACAGGCCATGGAGAAATGGGAGCCTTGCTACACTGATGGGCGGGATGTAAATTGCCAACAGCCACTCTGGAGAAATGTACGGTGTGTCCTGAAACATCTAAAAAACACAGCTTAGAGAGCATAGGGCACTTCCACTCATGGGGGTATAAATTGGGAAAATGAAAAATCAGCAAGACACAAGCACCCCAAAGTTTAGGGCTGCTCTGTTGACAAGGACCTCCACTTCATTCCACCTTCAATATCCCAGGAAAGAGAAAAATGGATAAAGAAGTTGTGGTCCTTATGTACAATGGAATATCACTCAGCCATGAAATCAATGTCATAAGGCTAGTAGCAGCATGATGAGTGGATTTAGGTACGACGATTCTAAGTGAAATAAGTCACACAGAAAAGGACACTTCTCATAAGGTATCACTTATAGAGGGAATGTCAAAACCGTTACACTTGAACTGAATTACAAAACAGAACAGAGTCACACATGCAGAAAACACACTATGGCTGCTTAACGGGAAAGGTGAGGTGGGGTGATACATAAAACAAGGGTTTCAAATTAGCTCAGATACCGCTCCATAAACCCAATATGTAATAGACAAGACCTACTCCTTGCTCAGAGAACTGGACTCAACACACCCTATTCACCGCACAAGAATATATCTGACTAGTAATAATCTTAAAGCCTATGTATTGATATCTCACTGTTAGTGTGTCAAGTGGGTGTAAAGCGGCATAAACACAGCAGTGAAAAGCAGCTAAACCCCATTATAAAAATAAATTACTTTTACAAACCCATGAAACAAAGACAGTGAAAGAGAGAGAAATTCTTACACAATGCGTTCAGGGGCTGTGATGCAACCTGGATTGACCATATCTAGACCCACAGCTGGATGAGACATAAGGGTGGACACTCTTGGGGCTGAGAGGTTTGGTGAGGTTGGGTGAGCAAACGCAGACCCTTTAAAGTAATACTGCGTGTTACCCATCGCATGGGTCGCAAATCTCCAGGTTCAAGGGCATCTTCCTACATCGAAAACATGCATGAGAAAACAAAAAGATGGTACACCATGTGATGGGGAAAGGTTTCTAAAACGCACCTCATTTCTCTTCTCCTTGTGCCCGGGTTCGCCATTCCAGTCGCTTTACTAATAATCTCCCTACTAGGAGCATCAGCACCTTTAACCTCCTGTTCCGTACAGGTTGCAATTTGTCCTGAGGATGAACGGGTAGACGGGGAACCAGTGAGAGACTAGCTCTTGGTGTTGGGACAGGCACAGGTCACTCTATTTTCCCATCAGGAAGAAGAATTAACCACAGGCTCATCCTCCCCCCCGGAACCAGAACAGGGCCTGAAGCCATCCTGCGCTTTTGCGGCCAGCTCCCAAAAAAGCGAGTTGTAAAATGGAGCTTCAGGACACTGCAATTCACAAACCTGCAGAGTTATAAATGATAACTCTCGTCCACAAATATATTGAGGGAAGGCAAAGAAGAGGATTTGAAATCAAGGCAGAATTGCAGGAAACAGATTTCAGGAGATAGATTCGAATCGCCTTTAAAGCACATGAAAAGCAGCAAAACGTTGACAATGATGCCCTTGGCCAAAAAGGGCGTATGCGTTTTTTCCTGAATATATTCAGGAAAAAACGCATACGCCCTTTTTGGCCAACCAAGCAACCTGGAAAGGCAAATCAGCGCTACAAAGAAGACTCGCTACCCATCGGTCAAAAGGGCCATGCTGAAAAAAGTCTCAAAACCAGAAATGCAGGACAGGCCATGGAGAAATGGGAGCCTTGCTACACTGATGGGCGGGATGTAAATTGCCAACAGCCACTCTGGAGAAATGTACGGTGTGTCCTGAAACATCTAAAAAACACAGCTTAGAGAGCATAGGGCACTTCCACTCATGGGGGTATAAATTGGGAAAATGAAAAATCAGCAAGACACAAGCACCCCAAAGTTTAGGGCTGCTCTGTTGACAAGGACCTCCACTTCATTCCACCTTCAATATCCCAGGAAAGAGAAAAATGGATAAAGAAGTTGTGGTCCTTATGTACAATGGAATATCACTCAGCCATGAAATCAATGTCATAAGGCTAGTAGCAGCATGATGAGTGGATTTAGGTACGACGATTCTAAGTGAAATAAGTCACACAGAAAAGGACACTTCTCATAAGGTATCACTTATAGAGGGAATGTCAAAACCGTTACACTTGAACTGAATTACAAAACAGAACAGAGTCACACATGCAGAAAACACACTATGGCTGCTTAACGGGAAAGGTGAGGTGGGGTGATACATAAAACAAGGGTTTCAAATTAGCTCAGATACCGCTCCATAAACCCAATATGTAATAGACAAGACCTACTCCTTGCTCAGAGAACTGGACTCAACACACCCTATTCACCGCACAAGAATATATCTGACTAGTAATAATCTTAAAGCCTATGTATTGATATCTCACTGTTAGTGTGTCAAGTGGGTGTAAAGCGGCATAAACACAGCAGTGAAAAGCAGCTAAACCCCATTATAAAAATAAATTACTTTTACAAACCCATGAAACAAAGACAGTGAAAGAGAGCGAAATTCTTACACAATGCGTTCAGGGGCTGTGATGCAACCTGGATTGACCATATCTAGACCCACAGCTGGATGAGACATAAGGGTGGACACTCTTGGGGCTGAGAGGTTTGGTGAGGTTGGGTGAGCAAACGCAGACCCTTTAAAGTAATACTGCGTGTTACCCATCGCATGGGTCGCAAATCTCCAGGTTCAAGGGCATCTTCCTACATCGAAAACATGCATGAGAAAACAAAAAGATGGTACACCATGTGATGGGGAAAGGTTTCTAAAACGCACCTCATTTCTCTTCTCCTTGTGCCCGGGTTCGCCATTCCAGTCGCTTTACTAATAATCTCCCTACTAGGAGCATCAGCACCTTTAACCTCCTGTTCCGTACAGGTTGCAATTTGTCCTGAGGATGAACGGGTAGACGGGGAACCAGTGAGAGACTAGCTCTTGGTGTTGGGACAGGCACAGGTCACTCTATTTTCCCATCAGGAAGAAGAATTAACCACAGGCTCATCCTCCCCCCCGGAACCAGAACAGGGCCTGAAGCCATCCTGCGCTTTTGCGGCCAGCTCCCAAAAAAGCGAGTTGTAAAATGGAGCTTCAGGACACTGCAATTCACAAACCTGCAGAGTTATAAATGATAACTCTCGTCCGCAAATACATTGAGGGAAGGCAAAGAAGAGGATTTGAAATCAAGGCAGAATTGCAGGAAACAGATTTCAGGAGGTAGATTCGAATCGCCTTTAAAGCACATGAAAAGCAGCAAAACGTTGACAATGATGCCCTTGGCCAAAAAGGGCGTATGCGTTTTTTCCTGAATATATTCAGGAAAAAACGCATACGCCCTTTTTGGCCAACCAAGCAACCTGGAAAGGCAAATCAGCGCTACAAAGAAGACTCGCTACCCATCGGTCAAAAGGGCCATGCTGAAAAAAGTCTCAAAACCAGAAATGCAGGACAGGCCATGGAGAAATGGGAGCCTTGCTACACTGATGGGCGGGATGTAAATTGCCAACAGCCACTCTGGAGAAGTGTACGGTGTGTCCTGAAACATCTAAAAAACACAGCTTAGAGAGCATAGGGCACTTCCACTCATGGGGGTATAAATTGGGAAAATGAAAAATCAGCAAGACACAAGCACCCCAAAGTTTAGGGCTGCTCTGTTGACAAGGACCTCCACTTCATTCCACCTTCAATATCCCAGGAAAGAGAAAAATGGATAAAGAAGTTGTGGTCCTTATGTACAATGGAATATCACTCAGCCATGAAATCAATGTCATAAGGCTAGTAGCAGCATGATGAGTGGATTTAGGTACGACGATTCTAAGTGAAATAAGTCACACAGAAAAGGACACTTCTCATAAGGTATCAGTTATAGAGGGAATGTCAAAACCGTTACACTTGAACTGAATTACAAAACAGAACAGAGTCACACATGCAGAAAACACACTATGGCTGCTTAACGGGAAAGGTGAGGTGGGGTGATACATAAAACAAGGGTTTCAAATTAGCTCAGATACCGTTCCATAAACCCAATATGTAATAGACAAGACCTACTCCTTGCTCAGAGAACTGGACTCAACACACCCTATTCACCGCACAAGAATATATCTGACTAGTAATAATCTTAAAGCCTATGTATTGATATCTCACTGTTAGTGTGTCAAGTGGGTGTAAAGCGGCATAAACACAGCAGTGAAAAGCAGCTAAACCCCATTATAAAAATAAATTACTTTGAAAAACCCATGAAACAAAGACAGTGAAAGAGAGCGAAATTCTTACACAATGCGTTCAGGGGCTGTGATGCAACCTGGATTGACCATATCTAGACCCACAGCTGGATGAGACATAAGGGTGGACACTCTTGGGGCTGAGAGGTTTGGTGAGGTTGGGTGAGCAAACGCAGACCCTTTAAAGTAATACTGCATGGTACCCATCGCATGGGTCCCAAATCTCCAGGTTTAAGGGCATCTTCCTACATCGAAAACATGCATGAGAAAACAAAACGATGGTACACCATGTGATGGGGAAAGGTTTCTAAAACGCACCTCATTTCTCTTCTCCTTGTGCCCGGGTTCGCCATTCCAGCCACTTTACTAACAATCTCCCTAATTGGAGCATCAGCACCTTTAACCTCCTGTTCCGTACAGGTTGCAATTTGTCCTGAGGATGAACGGGTAGACGGGGAACCAGTGAGAGACTAGCTCTTGGTGTTGGGACAGGCACAGGTCACTCTATTTTCCCATCAGGAAGAAGAATTAACCACAGGCTCATCCTCCCCCCCGGAACCAGAACAGGGCCTGAAGCCATCCTGCGCTTTTGCGGCCAGCTCCCAAAAAAGCGAGTTGTAAAATGGAGCTTCAGGGCACTGCAATTCACAAACCTGCAGAGTTATAAATGATAACTCTCGTCCACAAATATATTGAGGGAAGGCAAAGAAGAGGATTTGAAATCAAGGCAGAATTGCAGGAAACAGATTTCAGGAGGTAGATTCGAATCGCCTTTAAAGCACATGAAAAGCAGCAAAACGTTGACAATGATGCCCTTGGCCAAAAAGGGCGTATGCGTTTTTTCCTGAATATATTCAGGAAAAAACGCATACGCCCTTTTTGGCCAACCAAGAAACCTGGAAAGGCAAATCAGCGCTACAAAGAAGACTCGCTACCCATCGGTCAAAAGGGCCATGCTGAAAAAAGTCTCAAAACCAGAAATGCAGGACAGGCCATGGAGAAATGGGAGCCTTGCTACACTGATGGGCGGGATGTAAATTGCCAACAGCCACTCTGGAGAAGTGTACGGTGTGTCCTGAAACATCTAAAAAACACAGCTTAGAGAGCATAGGGCACTTCCACTCATGGGGGTATAAATTGGGAAAATGAAAAATCAGCAAGACACAAGCACCCCAAAGTTTAGGGCTGCTCTGTTGACAAGGACCTCCACTTCATTCCACCTTCAATATCCCAGGAAAGAAAAAAATGGATAAAGAAGTTGTGGTCCTTATGTACAATGGAATATTACTCAGCCATGAAATCAATGTCATAAGGCTAGTAGCAGCATGATGAGTGGATTTAGGTACGACGATTCTAAGTGAAATAAGTCACACAGAAAAGGACACTTCTCATAAGGTATCACTTATAGAGGGAATGTCAAAACCGTTACACTTGAACTGAATTACAAAACAGAACAGAGTCACACATGCAGAAAACACACTATGGCTGCTTAACGGGAAAGGTGAGGTGGGGTGATACATAAAACAAGGGTTTCAAATTAGCTCAGATACCGTTCCATAAACCCAATATGTAATAGACAAGACCTACTCCTTGCTCAGAGAACTGGACTCAACACGCCCTATTCACCGCACAAGAATATATCTGACTAGTAATAATCTTAAAACCTATGTATTGATATCTCTCTGTTAGTGTGTCAAGTGGGTGTAAAGCGGCATAAACACAGCAGTGAAAAGCAGCTAAACCCCATTATAAAAATAAATTACTTTTACAAACCCATGAAACAAAGACAGTGAAAGAGAGCGAAATTCTTACACAATGCGTTCAGGGGCTGTGATGCAACCTGGATTGACCATATCTAGACCCACAGCTGGATGAGACATAAGGGTGGACACTCTTGGGGCTGAGAGGTTTGGTGAGGTTGGGTGAGCAAACGCAGACCCTTTAAAGTAATACTGCGTGTTACCCATCGCATGGGTCGCAAATCTCCAGGTTCAAGGGCATCTTCCTACATCGAAAACATGCATGAGCAAACAAAAAGATTGTACACCATGTGATGGGGAAAGGTTTCTAAAACGCACCTCATTTCTCTTCTCCTTGTGCCCGGGTTCGCCATTCCAGCCGCTTTACTAATAATCTCCCTACTTGGAGCATCAGCACCTTTAACCTCCTGTTCCGTACAGGTTGCAATTTGTCCTGAGGATGAACGGGTAGACGGGGATCCAGTGAGAGACTAGCTCTTGGTGTTGGGACAGGCACAGGTCACTCTATTTTCCCATCAGGAAGAAGAATTAACCACAGGCTCATCCTGCCCCCCGGAACCAGAACAGGGCCTGAAGCCATCCTGCGCTTTTGCGGCCAGCTCCCAAAAAAGCGAGTTGTAAAATGGAGCTTCAGGGCACTGCAATTCACAAACCTGCAGAGTTATAAATGATAACTCTCGTCCACAAATATATTGAGGGAAGGCAAAGAAGAGGATTTGAAATCAAGGCAGAATTGCAGGAAACAGATTTCAGGAGGTAGATTCGAATCGCCTTTAAAGCACATGAAAAGCAGCAAAACGTTGACAATGATGCCCTTGGCCAAAAAGGGCGTATGCGTTTTTTCCTGAATATATTCAGGAAAAAACGCATACGCCCTTTTTGGCCAACCAAGCAACCTGGAAAGGCAAATCAGCGCTACAAAGAAGACTCGCTACCCATTGGTCAAAAGGGCCATGCTGAAAAAAGTCTCAAAACCAGAAATGCAGGACAGGCCATGGAGAAATGGGAGCCTTGCTACACTGATGGGCGGGATGTAAATTGCCAACAGCCACTCTGGAGAAGTGTACGGTGTGTCCTGAAACATCTAAAAAACACAGCTTAGAGAGCATAGGGCACTTCCACTCATGGGGGTATAAATTGGGAAAATGAAAAATCAGCAAGACACAAGCACCCCAAAGTTTAGGGCTGCCCTGTTGACAAGGACCTCCACTTCATTCCACCTTCAATATCCCAGGAAAGAGAAAAATGGATAAAGAAGTTGTGGTCCTTATGTACAATGGAATATCACTCAGCCATGAAATCAATGTCATAAGGCTAGTAGCAGCATGATGAGTGGATTTAGGTACGACGATTCTAAGTGAAATAAGTCACACAGAAAAGGACACTTCTCATAAGGTATCACTTATAGAGGGAATGTCAAAACCGTTACACTTGAACTGAATTACAAAACAGAACAGAGTCACACATGCAGAAAACACACTATGGCTGCTTAACGGGAAAGGTGAGGTGGGGTGATACATAAAACAAGGGTTTCAAATTAGCTCAGATACCGTTCCATAAACCCAATATGTAATAGACAAGACCTACTCCTTGCTCAGAGAACTGGACTCAACACACCCTATTCACCGCACAAGAATATATCTGACTAGTAATAATCTTAAAGCCTATGTATTGATATCTCACTGTTAGTGTGTCAAGTGGGTGTAAAGCGGCATAAACACAGCAGTGAAAAGCAGCTAAACCCCATTATAAAAATAAATTACTTTGAAAAACCCATGAAACAAAGACAGTGAAAGAGAGAGAAATTCTTACACAATGCGTTCAGGGGCTGTGATGCAACCTGGATTGACCATATCTAGACCCACAGCTGGATGAGACATAAGGGTGGACACTCTTGGGGCTGAGAGGTTTGGTGAGGTTGGGTGAGCAAACGCAGACCCTTTAAAGTAATACTGCATGGTACCCATCGCATGGGTCCCAAATCTCCAGGTTTAAGGGCATCTTCCTACATCGAAAACATGCATGAGAAAACAAAACGATGGTACACCATGTGATGGGGAAAGGTTTCTAAAACGCACCTCATTTCTCTTCTCCTTGTGCCCGGGTTCGCCATTCCAGCCGCTTTACTAACAATCTCCCTACTTGGAGCATCAGCACCTTTAACCTCCTGTTCCGTACAGGTTGCAATTTGTCCTGAGGATGAACGGGTAGACGGGGAACCAGTGAGAGACTAGCTCTTGGTGTTGGGACAGGCACAGGTCACTCTATTTTCCCATCAGGAAGAAGAATTAACCACAGGCTCATCCTCCCCCCCGGAACCAGAACAGGGCCTGAAGCCATCCTGCGCTTTTGCGGCCAGCTCCCAAAAAAGCGAGTTGTAAAATGGAGCTTCAGGGCACTGCAATTCACAAACCTGCAGAGTTATAAATGATAACTCTCGTCCACAAATATATTGAGGGAAGGCAAAGAAGAGGATTTGAAATCAAGGCAGAATTGCAGGAAACAGATTTCAGGAGGTAGATTCGAATCGCCTTTAAAGCACATGAAAAGCAGCAAAACGTTGACAATGATGCCCTTGGCCAAAAAGGGCGTATGCGTTTTTTCCTGAATATATTCAGGAAAAAACGCATACGCCCTTTTTGGCCAACCAAGCAACCTGGAAAGGCAAATCAGCGCTACAAAGAAGACTCGCTACCCATCGGTCAAAAGGGCCATGCTGAAAAAAGTCTCAAAACCAGAAATGCAGGACAGGCCATGGAGAAATGGGAGCCTTGCTACACTGATGGGCGGGATGTAAATTGCCAACAGCCACTCTGGAGAAATGTACGGTGTGTCCTGAAACATCTAAAAAACACAGCTTAGAGAACATAGGGCACTTCCACTCATGGGGGTATAAATTGGGAAAATGAAAAATCAGCAAGACACAAGCACCCCAAAGTTTAGGGCTGCTCTGTTGACAAGGACCTCCACTTCATTCCACCTTCAATATCCAGGAAAGAGAAAAATGGATAAAGAAGTTGTGGTCCTTATGTACAATGGAATATCACTCAGCCATGAAATCAATGTCATAAGGCTAGTAGCAGCATGATGAGTGGATTTAGGTACGACGATTCTAAGTGAAATAAGTCACACAGAAAAGGACACTTCTCATAAGGTATCACTTATAGAGGGAATGTCAAAACCGTTACACTTGAACTGAATTACAAAACAGAACAGAGTCACACATGCAGAAAACACACTATGGCTGCTTAACGGGAAAGGTGAGGTGGGGTGATACATAAAACAAGGGTTTCAAATTAGCTCAGATACCGCTCCATAAACCCAATATGTAATAGACAAGACCTACTCCTTGCTCAGAGAACTGGACTCAACACACCCTATTCACCGCACAAGAATATATCTGACTAGTAATAATCTTAAAGCCTATGTATTGATATCTCACTGTTAGTGTGTCAAGTGGGTGTAAAGCGGCATAAACACAGCAGTGAAAAGCAGCTAAACCCCATTATAAAAATAAATTACTTTTACAAACCCATGAAACAAAGACAGTGAAAGAGAGAGAAATTCTTACACAATGCGTTCAGGGGCTGTGATGCAACCTGGATTGACCATATCTAGACCCACAGCTGGATGAGACATAAGGGTGGACACTCTTGGGGCTGAGAGGTTTGGTGAGGTTGGGTGAGCAAACGCAGACCCTTTAAAGTAATACTGCGTGTTACCCATCGCATGGGTCGCAAATCTCCAGGTTCAAGGGCATCTTCCTACATCGAAAACATGCATGAGAAAACAAAAAGATGGTACACCATGTGATGGGGAAAGGTTTCTAAAACGCACCTCATTTCTCTTCTCCTTGTGCCCGGGTTCGCCATTCCAGTCGCTTTACTAATAATCTCCCTACTAGGAGCATCAGCACCTTTAACCTCCTGTTCCGTACAGGTTGCAATTTGTCCTGAGGATGAACGGGTAGACGGGGAACCAGTGAGAGACTAGCTCTTGGTGTTGGGACAGGCACAGGTCACTCTATTTTCCCATCAGGAAGAAGAATTAACCACAGGCTCATCCTCCCCCCCGGAACCAGAACAGGGCCTGAAGCCATCCTGCGCTTTTGCGGCCAGCTCCCAAAAAAGCGAGTTGTAAAATGGAGCTTCAGGACACTGCAATTCACAAACCTGCAGAGTTATAAATGATAACTCTCGTCCACAAATATATTGAGGGAAGGCAAAGAAGAGGATTTGAAATCAAGGCAGAATTGCAGGAAACAGATTTCAGGAGGTAGATTCGAATCGCCTTTAAAGCACATGAAAAGCAGCAAAACGTTGACAATGATGCCCTTGGCCAAAAAGGGCGTATGCGTTTTTTCCTGAATATATTCAGGAAAAAACGCATACGCCCTTTTTGGCCAACCAAGCAACCTGGAAAGGCAAATCAGCGCTACAAAGAAGACTCGCTACCCATCGGTCAAAAGGGCCATGCTGAAAAAAGTCTCAAAACCAGAAATGCAGGACAGGCCATGGAGAAATGGGAGCCTTGCTACACTGATGGGCGGGATGTAAATTGCCAACAGCCACTCTGGAGAAGTGTACGGTGTGTCCTGAAACATCTAAAAAACACAGCTTAGAGAGCATAGGGCACTTCCACTCATGGGGGTATAAATTGGGAAAATGAAAAATCAGCAAGACACAAGCACCCCAAAGTTTAGGGCTGCTCTGTTGACAAGGACCTCCACTTCATTCCACCTTCAATATCCCAGGAAAGAGAAAAATGGATAAAGAAGTTGTGGTCCTTATGTACAATGGAATATCACTCAGCCATGGAATCAATGTCATAAGGCTAGTAGCAGCATGATGAGTGGATTTAGGTACGACGATTCTAAGTGAAATAAGTCAAACAGAAAAGGACACTTCTCATAAGGTATCACTTATAGAGGGAATGTAAAAACCGTTACACTTGAACTGAATTACAAAACAGAACAGAGTCACACATGCAGAAAACACACTATGGCTGCTTAACGGGAAAGGTGAGGTGGGGTGATACATAAAACAAGGGTTTCAAATTAGCTCAGATACCGTTCCATAAACCCAATATGTAATAGACAAGACCTACTCCTTGCTCAGAGAACTGGACTCAACACACCCTATTCACCGCACAAGAATATATCTGACTAGTAATAATCTTAAAACCTATGTATTGATATCTCTCTGTTAGTGTGTCAAGTGGGTGTAAAGCGGCATAAACACAGCAGTGAAAAGCAGCTAAACCCCATTATAAAAATAAATTACTTTGAAAAACCCATGAAACAAAGACAGTGAAAGAGAGCGAAATTCTTACACAATGCGTTCAGGGGCTGTGACGCAACCTGGATTGACCATATCTAGACCCACAGCTGGATGAGACATAAGGGTGGACACTCTTGGGGCTGAGAGGTTTGGTGAGGTTGGGTGAGCAAACGCAGACCCTTTAAAGTAATACTGCGTGGTACCCATCGCATGGATCCCAAATCTCCAGGTTTAAGGGCATCTTCCTACATCGAAAACATGCATGAGAAAACAAAACGATGGTACACCATGTGATGGGGAAAGGTTTCTAAAACGCACCTCATTTCTCTTCTCCTTGTGCCCGGGTTCGCCATTCCAGCCGCTTTACTAACAATCTCCCTACTTGGAGCATCAGCACCTTTAACCTCCTGTTCCATACAGGTTGCAATTTGTCCTGAGGATGAACGGGTAGACGGGGAACCAGTGAGAGACGAGCTCTTGGTGTTGGGACAGGCACAGGTCACTCTATTTTCCCATCAGGAAGAAGAATTAACCACAAGCTCATCCTCCCCCCCGGAACCAGAACAGGGCCTGAAGCCATCCTGCGCTTTTGCGGCCAGCTCCCAAAAAAGCGAGTTGTAAAATGGAGCTTCAGGGCACTGCAATTCACAAACCTGCAGAGTTATAAATGATAACTCTCGTCCACAAATATATTGAGGGAAGGCAAAGAAGAGGATTTGAAATCAAGGCAGAATTGCAGGAAACAGATTTCAGGAGGTAGATTCGAATCGCCTTTAAAGCACATGAAAAGCAGCAAAACGTTGACAATGATGCCCTTGGCCAAAAAGGGCGTATGCGTTTTTTCCTGAATATATTCAGGAAAAAACGCATACGCCCTTTTTGGCCAACCAAGCAACCTGGAAAGGCAAATCAGCGCTACAAAGAAGACTCGCTACCCATCGGTCAAAAGGGCCATGCTGAAAAAAGTCTCAAAACCAGAAATGCAGGACAGGCCATGGAGAAATGGGAGCCTTGCTACACTGATGGGCGGGATGTAAATTGCCAACAGCCACTCTGGAGAAGTGTACGGTGTGTCCTGAAACATCTAAAAAACACAGCTTAGAGAGCATAGGGCACTTCCACTCATGGGGGTATAAATTGGGAAAATGAAAAATCAGCAAGACACAAGCACCCCAAAGTTTAGGGCTGCTCTGTTGACAAGGACCTCCACTTCATTCCACCTTCAATATCCCAGGAAAGAGAAAAATGGATAAAGAAGTTGTGGTCCTTATGTACAATGGAATATTACTCAGCCATGGAATCAATGTCATAAGGCTAGTAGCAGCATGATGAGTGGATTTAGGTACGACGATTCTAAGTGAAATAAGTCAAACAGAAAAGGACACTTCTCATAAGGTATCACTTATAGAGGGAATGTAAAAACCGTTACACTTGAACTGAATTACAAAACAGAACAGAGTCACACATGCAGAAAACACACTATGGCTGCTTAACGGGAAAGGTGAGGTGGGGTGATACATAAAACAAGGGTTTCAAATTAGCTCAGATACCGTTCCATAAACCCAATATGTAATAGACAAGACCTACTCCTTGCTCAGAGAACTGGACTCAACACACCCTATTCACCGCACAAGAATATATCTGACTAGTAATAATCTTAAAACCTATGTATTGATATCTCTCTGTTAGTGTGTCAAGTGGGTGTAAAGCGGCATAAACACAGCAGTGAAAAGCAGCTAAACCCCATTATAAAAATAAATTACTTTGAAAAACCCATGAAACAAAGACAGTGAAAGAGAGAGAAATTCTTACACAATGCGTTCAGGGGCTGTGATGCAACCTGGATTGACCATATCTAGACCCACAGCTGGATGAGACATAAGGGTGGACACTCTTGGGGCTGAGAGGTTTGGTGAGGTTGGGTGAGCAAACGCAGACCCTTTAAAGTAATACTGCGTGTTACCCATCGCATGGGTCGCAAATCTCCAGGTTCAAGGGCATCTTCCTACATCGAAAACATGCATGAGAAAACAAAAAGATGGTACACCATGTGATGGGGAAAGGTTTCTAAAACACACCTCATTTCTCTTCCCCTTGTGCCCGGGTTCGCCATTCCAGTCGCTTTACTAATAATCTCCCTACTTGGAGCATCAGCACCTTTAACCTCCTGTTCCATACAGGTTGCAATTTGTCCTGAGGATGAACGGGTAGACGGGGAACCAGTGAGAGACTAGCTCTTGGTGTTGGGACAGGCACAGGTCACTCTATTTTCCCATCAGGAAGAAGAATTAACCACAGGCTCATCCTCCCCCCCGGAACCAGAACAGGGCCTGAAGCCATCCTGCGCTTTTGCGGCCAGCTCCCAAAAAAGCGAGTTGTAAAATGGAGCTTCAGGGCACGGCAATTCACAAACCTGCAGAGTTATAAATGATAACTCTCGTCCACAAATATATTGAGGGAAGGCAAAGAAGAGGATTTGAAATCAAGGCAGAATTGCAGGAAACAGATTTCAGGAGGTAGATTCGAATCGCCTTTAAAGCACATGAAAAGCAGCAAAACGTTGACAATGATGCCCTTGGCCAAAAAGGGCGTATGCGTTTTTTCCTGAATATATTCAGGAAAAAACGCATACGCCCTTTTTGGCCAACCAAGCAACCTGGAAAGGCAAATCAGCGCTACAAAGAAGACTCGCTACCCATCGGTCAAAAGGGCCATGCTGAAAAAAGTCTCAAAACCAGAAATGCAGGAAAGGCCATGGAGAAATGGGAGCCTTGCTACACTGATGGGCGGGATGTAAATTGCCAACAGCCACTCTGGAGAAGTGTACGGTGTGTCCTGAAACATCTAAAAAACACAGCTTAGAGAGCATAGGGCACTTCCACTCATGGGGGTATAAATTGGGAAAATGAAAAATCAGCAAGACACAAGCACCCCAAAGTTTAGGGCTGCTCTGTTGACAAGGACCTCCACTTCATTCCACCTTCAATATCCCAGGAAAGAGAAAAATGGATAAAGAAGTTGTGGTCCTTATGTACAATGGAATATCACTCAGCCATGAAATCAATGTCATAAGGCTAGTAGCAGCATGATGAGTGGATTTAGGTACGGCGATTCTAAGTGAAATAAGTCAAACAGAAAAGGACACTTCTCATAAGGTATCACTTATAGAGGGAATGTCAAAACCGTTACACTTGAACTGAATTACAAAACAGAACAGAGTCACACATGCAGAAAACACACTATGGCTGCTTAACGGGAAAAGTGAGGTGGGGTGATACATAAAACAAGGGTTTCAAATTAGCTCAGATACCGTTCCATAAACCCAATATGTAATAGACAAGACCTACTCCTTGCTCAGAGAACTGGACTCAACACGCCCTATTCACCGCACAAGAATATATCTGACTAGTAATAATCTTAAAACCTATGTATTGATATCTCTCTCTTAGTGTGTCAAGTGGGTGTAAAGCGGCATAAACACAGCAGTGAAAAGCAGCTAAACCCCATTATAAAAATAAATTACTTTGAAAAACCCATGAAACAAAGACAGTCAAAGAGAGAGAAATTCTTACACAATGCGTTCAGGGGCTGTGATGCAACCTGGATTGACCATATCTAGACCCACAGCTGGATGAGACATAAGGGTGGACACTCTTGGGGCTGAGAGGTTTGGTGAGGTTGGGTGAGCAAACGCAGACCCTTTAAAGTAATACTGCGTGTTACCCATCGCATGGGTCCCAAATCTCCAGGTTTAAGGGCATCTTCCTACATCGAAAACATGCATGAGAAAACAAAACGATGGTACACCATGTGATGGGGAAAGGTGTCTAAAACGCACCTCATTTCTCTTCTCCTTGTGCCCGGGTTCGCCATTCCAGCCACTTTACTAACAATCTCCCTACTTGGAGCATCAGCACCTTTAACCTCCTGTTCCGTACAGGTTGCAATTTTTCCTGAGGATGAACGGGTAGACGGGGAACCAGTGAGAGACTAGCTCTTGGTGTTGGGACAGGCACAGGTCACTCTATTTTCCCATCAGGAAGAAGAATTAACCACAGGCTCATCCTCCCCCCTGGAACCAGAACAGGGCCTGAAGCCATCCTGCGCTTTTGCGGCCAGCTCCCAAAAAAGCGAGTTGTAAAATGGAGCTTCAGGGCACTGCAATTCACAAACCTGCAGAGTTATAAATGATAACTCTCGTCCACAAATATATTGAGGGAAGGCAAAGAAGAGGATTTGAAATCAAGGCAGAATTGCAGGAAACAGATTTCAGGAGGTAGATTCGAATCGCCTTTAAAGCACATGAAAAGCGGCAAAACGTTGACAATGATGCCCTTGGCCAAAAAGGGCGTATGCGTTTTTTCCTGAATATATTCAGGAAAAAACGCATACGCCCTTTTTGGCCAACCAAGCAACCTGGAAAGGCAAATCAGCGCTACAAAGAAGACTCGCTACCCATCGGTCAAAAGGGCCATGCTGAAAAAAGTCTCAAAACCAGAAATGCAGGACAGGCCATGGAGAAATGGGAGCCTTGCTACACTGATGGGCGGGATGTAAATTGCCAACAGCCACTCTGGAGAAGTGTACGGTGTGTCCTGAAACATCTAAAAAACACAGCTTAGAGAGCATAGGGCACTTCCACTCATGGGGGTATAAATTGGGAAAATGAAAAATCAGCAAGACACAAGCACCCCAAAGTTTAGGGCTGCTCTGTTGACAAGGACCTCCACTTCATTCCACCTTCAATATCCCAGGAAAGAGAAAAATGGATAAAGAAGTTGTGGTCCTTATGTACAATGGAATATCACTCAGCCATGAAATCAATGTCATAAGGCTAGTAGCAGCATGATGAGTGGATTTAGGTACGACGATTCTAAGTGAAATAAGTCACACAGAAAAGGACACTTCTCATAAGGTATCACTTATAGAGGGAATGTCAAAACCGTTACACTTGAACTGAATTACAAAACAGAACAGAGTCACACATGCAGAAAACACACTATGGCTGCTTAACGGGAAAGGTGAGGTGGGGTGATACATAAAACAAGGGTTTCAAATTAGCTCAGATACCGTTCCATAAACCCAATATGTAATAGACAAGACCTACTCCTTGCTCAGAGAACTGGACTCAACACACCCTATTCACCGCACAAGAATATATCTGACTAGTAATAATCTTAAAACCTATGTATTGATATCTCTCTGTTAGTGTGTCAAGTGGGTGTAAAGCGGCATAAACACAGCAGTGAAAAGCAGCTAAACCCCATTATAAAAATAAATTACTTTGAAAAACCCATGAAACAAAGACAGTGAAAGAGAGAGAAATTCTTACACAATGCGTTCAGGGGCTGTGATGCAACCTGGATTGACCATATCTAGACCCACAGCTGGATGAGACATAAGGGTGGACACTCTTGGGGCTGAGAGGTTTGGTGAGGTTGGGTGAGCAAACGCAGACCCTTTAAAGTAATACTGCGTGGTACCCCTCGCATGGGTCCCAAATCTCCAGGTTTAAGGGCATCTTCCTACATCGAAAACATGCATGAGAAAAGAAAACGATGGTACACCATGTGATGGGGAAAGGTTTCTAAAACGCACCTCATTTCTCTTCTCCTTGTGCCCGGGTTCGCCATTCCAGCCGCTTTACTAACAATCTCCCTACTTGGAGCATCAGCACCTTTAACCTCCTGTTCCGTACAGGTTGCAATTTGTCCTGAGGATGAACGGGTAGACGGGGAACCAGTGAGAGACTAGCTCTTGGTGTTGGGACAGGCACAGGTCACTCTATTTTCCCATCAGGAAGAAGAATTAACCACAGGCTCATCCTCCCCCCCGGAACCAGAACAGGGCCTGAAGCCATCCTGCGCTTTTGCGGCCAGCTCCCAAAAAAGCGAGTTGTAAAATGGAGCTTCAGGGCACTGCAATTCACAAACCTGCAGAGTTATAAATGATAACTCTCGTCCACAAATATATTGAGGGAAGGCAAAGAAGAGGATTTGAAATCAAGGCAGAATTGCAGGAAACAGATTTCAGGAGGTAGATTCGAATCGCCTTTAAAGCACATGAAAAGCGGCAAAACGTTGACAATGATGCCCTTGGCCAAAAAGGGCGTATGCGTTTTTTCCTGAATATATTCAGGAAAAAACGCATACGCCCTTTTTGGCCAACCAAGAAACCTGGAAAGGCAAATCAGCGCTACAAAGAAGACTCGCTACCCATCGGTCAAAAGGGCCATGCTGAAAAAAGTCTCAAAACCAGAAATGCAGGACAGGCCATGGAGAAATGGGAGCCTTGCTACACTGATGGGCGGGATGTAAATTGCCAACAGCCACTCTGGAGAAGTGTACGGTGTGTCCTGAAACATCTAAAAAACACAGCTTAGAGAGCATAGGGCACTTCCACTCATGGGGGTATAAATTGGGAAAATGAAAAATCAGCAAGACACAAGCACCCCAAAGTTTAGGGCTGCTCTGTTGACAAGGACCTCCACTTCATTCCACCTTCAATATCCTAGGAAAGAGAAAAATGGATAAAGAAGTTGTGGTCCTTATGTACAATGGAATATCACTCAGCCATGAAATCAATGTCATAAGGCTAGTAGCAGCATGATGAGTGGATTTAGGTACGACGATTCTAAGTGAAATAAGTCACACAGAAAAGGACACTTCTCATAAGGTATCACTTATAGAGGGAATGTCAAAACCGTTACACTTGAACTGAATTACAAAACAGAACAGAGTCACACATGCAGAAAACACACTATGGCTGCTTAACGGGAAAGGTGAGGTGGGGTGATACATAAAACAAGGGTTTCAAATTAGCTCAGATACCGTTCCATAAACCCAATATGTAATAGACAAGACCTACTCCTTGCTCAGAGAACTGGACTCAACACGCCCTATTCACCGCACAAGAATATATCTGACTAGTAATAATCTTAAAACCTATGTATTGATATCTCTCTGTTAGTGTGTCAAGTGGGTGTAAAGCGGCATAAACACAGCAGTGAAAAGCAGCTAAACCCCATTATAAAAATAAATTACTTTTACAAACCCATGAAACAAAGACAGTGAAAGAGAGTGAAATTCTTACACAATGCGTTCAGGGGCTGTGATGCAACCTGGATTGACCATATCTAGACCCACAGCTGGATGAGACATAAGGGTGGACACTCTTGGGGCTGAGAGGTTTGGTGAGGTTGGGTGAGCAAACGCAGACCCTTTAAAGTAATACTGCGTGGTACCCATCGCATGGGTCCCAAATCTCCAGGTTCAAGGGCATCTTCCTACATCGAAAACATGCATGAGAAAACAAAAAGATGGTACACCATGTGATGGGGAAAGGTTTCTAAAACGCACCTCATTTCTCTTCTCCTTGTGCCCGGGTTCGCCATTCCAGTCGCTTTACTAATAATCTCCCTACTTGGAGCATCAGCACCTTTAACCTCCTGTTCCATACAGGTTGCAATTTGTCCTGAGGATGAACGGGTAGACGGGGAACCAGTGAGAGACTAGCTCTTGGTGTTGGGACAGGCACAGGTCACTCTATTTTCCCATCAGGAAGAAGAATTAACCACAGGCTCATCCTCCCCCCCCGGAACCAGAACAGGGCCTGAAGCCATCCTGCGCTTTTGCAGCCAGCTCCCAAAAAAGCGAGTTGTAAAATGGAGCTTCAGGGCATGGCAATTCACAAACCTGCAGAGTTATAAATGATAACTCTCGTCCACAAATATATTGAGGGAAGGCAAAGAAGAGGATTTGAAATCAAGGCAGAATTGCAGGAAACAGATTTCAGGAGGTAGATTCGAATCGCCTTTAAAGCACATGAAAAGCAGCAAAACGTCGACAATGATGCCCTTGGCCAAAAAGGGCGTATGCGTTTTTTCCTGAATATATTCAGGAAAAAACGCATACGCCCTTTTTGGCCAACCAAGCAACCTGGAAAGGCAAATCAGCGCTACAAAGAAGACTCGCTACCCATCGGTCAAAAGGGCCATGCTGAAAAAAGTCTCAAAACCAGAAATGCAGGACAGGCCATGGAGAAATGGGAGCCTTGCTACACTGATGGGCGGGATGTAAATTGCCAACAGCCACTCTGGAGAAGTGTACGGTGTGTCCTGAAACATCTAAAAAACACAGCTTAGAGAGCATAGGGCACTTCCACTCATGGGGGTATAAATTGGGAAAATGAAAAATCAGCAAGACACAAGCACCCCAAAGTTTAGGGCTGCTCTGTTGACAAGGACCTCCACTTCATTCCACCTTCAATATCCCAGGAAAGAGAAAAATGGATAAAGAAGTTGTGGTCCTTATGTACAATGGAATATCACTCAGCCATGAAATCAATGTCATAAGGCTAGTAGCAGCATGATGAGTGGATTTAGGTACGACGATTCTAAGTGAAATAAGTCACACAGAAAAGGACACTTCTCATAAGGTATCACTTATAGAGGGAATGTCAAAACCGTTACACTTGAACTGAATTACAAAACAGAACAGAGTCACACATGCAGAAAACACACTATGGCTGCTTAACGGGAAAGGTGAGGTGGGGTGATACATAAAACAAGGGTTTCAAATTAGCTCAGATACCGTTCCATAAACCCAATATGTAATAGACAAGACCTACTCCTTGCTCAGAGAACTGGACTCAACACACCCTATTCACCGCACAAGAATATATCTGACTAGTAATAATCTTAAAGCCTATGTATTGATATCTCACTGTTAGTGTGTCAAGTGGGTGTAAAGTGGCATAAACACAGCAGTGAAAAGCAGCTAAACCCCATTATAAAAATAAATTACTTTGAAAAACCCATGAAACAAAGACAGTGAAAGAGAGAGAAATTCTTACACAATGCGTTCAGGGGCTGTGATGCAACCTGGATTGACCATATCTAGACCAACAGCTGGATGAGACATAAGGGTGGACACTCTTGGGGCTGAGAGGTTTGGTGAGGTTGGGTGAGCAAACGCAGACCCTTTAAAGTAATACTGCGTGTTACCCATCGCATGGGTCCCAAATCTCCAGGTTTAAGGGCATCTTCCTACATCGAAAACATGCATGAGAAAACAAAAGGATGGTACACCATGTGATGGGGAAAGGTGTCTAAAACGCACCTCATTTCTCTTCTCCTTGTGCCCGGGTTCGCCATTCCAGCCACTTTACTAACAATCTCCCTACTTGGAGCATCAGCACCTTTAACCTCCTGTTCCGTACAGGTTGCAATTTGTCCTGAGGATGAACGGGTAGACGGGGAACCAGTGAGAGACTAGCTCTTGGTGTTGGGACAGGCACAGGTCACTCTATTTTCCCATCAGGAAGAAGAATTAACCACAGGCTCATCCTCCCCCCCCGGAACCAGAACAGGGCCTGAAGCCATCCTGCGCTTTTGCAGCCAGCTCCCAAAAAAGCGAGTTGTAAAATGGAGCTTCAGGGCACGGCAATTCACAAACCTGCAGAGTTATAAATGATAACTCTCGTCCACAAATATATTGAGGGAAGGCAAAGAAGAGGATTTGAAATCAAGGCAGAATTGCAGGAAACAGATTTCAGGAGGTAGATTCGAATCGCCTTTAAAGCACATGAAAAGCAGCAAAACGTCGACAATGATGCCCTTGGCCAAAAAGGGCGTATGCGTTTTTTCCTGAATATATTCAGGAAAAAACGCATACGCCCTTTTTGGCCAACCAAGCAACCTGGAAAGGCAAATCAGCGCTACAAAGAAGACTCGCTACCCATCGGTCAAAAGGGCCATGCTGAAAAAAGTCTCAAAACCAGAAATGCAGGACAGGCCATGGAGAAATGGGAGCCTTGCTACACTGATGGGCGGGATGTAAATTGCCAACAGCCACTCTGGAGAAGTGTACGGTGTGTCCTGAAACATCTAAAAAACACAGCTTAGAGAGCATAGGGCACTTCCACTCATGGGGGTATAAATTGGGAAAATGAAAAATCAGCAAGACACAAGCACCCCAAAGTTTAGGGCTGCTCTGTTGACAAGGACCTCCACTTCATTCCACCTTCAATATCCCAGGAAAGAAAAAAATGGATAAAGAAGTTGTGGTCCTTATGTACAATGGAATATCACTCAGCCATGAAATCAATGTCATAAGGCTAGTAGCAGCATGATGAGTGGATTTAGGTACGACGATTCTAAGTGAAATAAGTCACACAGAAAAGGACACTTCTCATAAGGTATCACTTATAGAGGGAATGTCAAAACCGTTACACTTGAACTGAATTACAAAACAGAACAGAGTCACACATGCAGAAAACACACTATGGCTGCTTAACGGGAAAGGTGAGGTGGGGTGATACATAAAACAAGGGTTTCAAATTAGCTCAGATACCGTTCCATAAACCCAATAAGTAATAGACAAGACCTACTCCTTGCTCAGAGAACTGGACTCAACACACCCTATTCACCGCACAAGAATATATCTGACTAGTAATAATCTTAAAACCTATGTATTGATATCTCTCTGTTAGTGTGTCAAGTGGGTGTAAAGCGGCATAAACACAGCAGTGAAAAGCAGCTAAACCCCATTATAAAAATAAATTACTTTGAAAAACCCATGAAACAAAGACAGTGAAAGAGAGAGAAATTCTTACACAATGCGTTCAGGGGCTGTGATGCAACCTGGATTGACCATATCTAGACCCACAGCTGGATGAGACATAAGGGTGGACACTCTTGGGGCTGAGAGGTTTGGTGAGGTTGGGTGAGCAAACGCAGACCCTTTAAAGTAATACTGCGTGGTACCCATCGCATGGGTCGCAAATCTCCAGGTTCAAGGGCATCTTCCTACATCGAAAACATGCATGAGAAAACAAAATGATGGTACACCATGTGATGGGGAAAGGTTTCTAAAACGCACCTCATTTCTCTTCTCCTTGTGCCCGGGTTCGCCATTCCAGCCGCTTTACTAACAATCTCCCTACTTGGAGCATCAGCACCTTTAACCTCCTGTTCCGTACAGGTTGCAATTTGTCCTGAGGATGACGGGTAGACGGGGAGCCAGTGAGAGACTAGCTCTTGGTGTTGGGACAGGCACAGGTCACTCTATTTTCCCATCAGGAAGAAGAATTAACCACAGGCTCATCCTCCCCCCCGGAACCAGAACAGGGCCTGAAGCCATCCTGCGCTTTTGCGGCCAGCTCCCAAAAAAGCGAGTTGTAAAATGGAGCTTCAGGGCACTGCAATTCACAAACCTGCAGAGTTATAAATGATAACTCTCGTCCACAAATATATTGAGGGAAGGCAAAGAAGAGGATTTGAAATCAAGGCAGAATTGCAGGAAACAGATTTCAGGAGGTAGATTCGAATCGCCTTTAAAGCACATGAAAAGCAGCAAAACGTTGACAATGATGCCCTTGGCCAAAAAGGGCGTATGCGTTTTTTCCTGAATATATTCAGGAAAAAAGGCATACGCCCTTTTTGGCCAACCAAGCAACCTGGAAAGGCAAATCAGCACTACAAAGAAGACTCGCTACCCATCGGTCAAAAGGGCCATGCTGAAAAAAGTCTCAAAACCAGAAATGCAGGACAGGCCATGGAGAAATGGGAGCCTTGCTACACTGATGGGCGGGATGTAAATTGCCAACAGCCACTCTGGAGAAGTGTACGGTGTGTCCTGAAACATCTAAAAAACACAGCTTAGAGAGCATAGGGCACTTCCACTCATGGGGGTATAAATTGGGAAAATGAAAAATCAGCAAGACACAAGCACCCCAAAGTTTAGGGCTGCTCTGTTGACAAGGACCTCCACTTCATTCCACCTTCAATATCCCAGGAAAGAGAAAAATGGATAAAGAAGTTGTGGTCCTTATGTACAATGGAATATCACTCAGCCATGAAATCAATGTCATAAGGCTAGTAGCAGCATGATGAGTGGATTTAGGTACGACGATTCTAAGTGAAATAAGTCACACAGAAAAGGACACTTCTCATAAGGTATCACTTATAGAGGGAATGTCAAAACCGTTACACTTGAACTGAATTACAAAACAGAACAGAGTCACACATGCAGAAAACACACTATGGCTGCTTAACGGGAAAGGTGAGGTGGGGTGATACATAAAACAAGGGTTTCAAATTAGCTCAGATACCGTTCCATAAACCCAATATGTAATAGACAAGACCTACTCCTTGCTCAGAGAACTGACTCAACACACCCTATTCACCACACAAGAATATATCTGACTAGTAATAATCTTAAAGCCTATGTATTGATATCTCACTGTTAGTGTGTCAAGTGGGTGTAAAGCGGCATAAACACAGCAGTGAAAAGCAGCTAAACCCCATTATAAAAATAAATTACTTTGAAAAACCCATGAAACAAAGACAGTGAAAGAGAGAGAAATTCTTACACAATGCGTTCAGGGGCTGTGATGCAACCTGGATTGACCATATCTAGACCCACAGCTGGATGAGACATAAGGGTGGACACTCTTGGGGCTGAGAGGTTTGGTGAGGTTGGGTGAGCAAACGCAGACCCTTTAAAGTAATGCTGCGTGTTACCCATCGCATGGGTCGCAAATCTCCAGGTTCAAGGGCATCTTCCTACATCGAAAACATGCATGAGAAAACAAAAAGATGGTACACCATGTGATGGGGAAAGGTTTCTAAAACGCACCTCATTTCTCTTCTCCTTGTGCCCGGGTTCGCCATTCCAGCCGCTTTACTAATAATCTCCCTACTTGGAGCATCAGCACCTTTAACCTCCTGTTCCGTACAGGTTGCAATTTGTCCTGAGGATGAACGGGTAGACGGGGAACCAGTGAGAGACTAGCTCTTGGTGTTGGGACAGGCACAGGTCACTCTATTTTCCCATCAGGAAGAAGAATTAACCACAGGCTCATCCTCCCCCCCGGAACCAGAACAGGGCCTGAAGCCATCCTGCGCTTTTGCAGCCAGCTCCCAAAAAAGCGAGTTGTAAAATGGAGCTTCAGGGCACGGCAATTCACAAACCTGCAGAGTTATAAATGATAACTCTCGTCCACAAATATATTGAGGGAAGGCAAAGAAGAGGATTTGAAATCAAGGCAGAATTGCAGGAAACAGATTTCAGGAGGTAGATTCGAATCGCCTTTAAAGCACATGAAAAGCAGCAAAACGTCGACAATGATGCCCTTGGCCAAAAAGGGCGTATGCGTTTTTTCCTGAATATATTCAGGAAAAAACGCATACGCCCTTTTTGGCCAACCAAGCAACCTGGAAAGGCAAATCAGCGCTACAAAGAAGACTCGCTACCCATCGGTCAAAAGGGCCATGCTGAAAAAAGTCTCAAAACCAGAAATGCAGGACAGGCCATGGAGAAATGGGAGCCTTGCTACACTGATGGGCGTGATGTAAATTGCCAACAGCCACTCTGGAGAAGTGTACGGTGTGTCCTGAAACATCTAAAAAACACAGCTTAGAGAGCATAGGGCACTTCCACTCATGGGGTATAAATTGGGAAAATGAAAAATCAGCAAGACACGAAGCACCCAAAGTTTAGGGCTGCTCTGTTGACAAGGACCTCCACTTCATTCCACCTTCAATATCCCAGGAAAGAGAAAAATAGATAAAGAAGTTGTGGTCCTTATGTACAATGGAATATCACTCAGCCATGAAATCAATGTCATAAGGCTAGTAGCAGCATGATGAGTGGATTTAGGTACGACGATTCTAAGTGAAATAAGTCACACAGAAAAGGACACTTCTCATAAGGTATCACTTATAGAGGGAATGTAAAAACCGTTACACTTGAACTGAATTACAAAACAGAACAGAGTCACACATGCAGAAAACACACTATGGCTGCTTAACGGA